>NW_020654229.1:2046400-2105012 GCF_003589595.1 Hyposmocoma kahamanoa | reverse complement strand
ACGCACGCACGCACGCACGCACTAGTTTAATTTTGTTTTTGGTTTAATTTTCAAATATGTAATGTTCCTTTTCAATTTTTTGTATTTTGGATTTTTTAAATATTTTTCTAATTTATTTGCCTCCTGTTTATGACTCTAGGTAAACAGTAAGAATTTTTATTGTCATTTCATAACCATAACTATGAAATAACCTTATTTTGTTTACCGCCTGTACTATTGCCGAGAGGGAGACCGAGGAGTTCCATAGCACAGGGATTACCTACTTGTTTATTTATTTATTCATTATTGCTGCATGTACAATTTGTGTAAAATTGATCTTAATAACGATCACAGTCACAGTACATGACCCTGGGGATCTTACCATAACCTTTCCAAAAACAATCATATTTCAAGCTTAAAGTAACGTGATAAAGAAACGTGTAAGCTTATTATAGTATTATTACTCATATTCGTGGCATGACGAACCTGTCAACCAAGTAATGTATTATTGCAAAAGTGATTGAAAGAAGTAATGATTTCCCATATTCTTATTGACTATTCCTTACTAAAAATAGGAAAGAGATAACGCTATGTGAACTATACAATGCCATCTCTTTCTGTTTTGATGTTCCGAATCGTCTTATCGTAATATAATGTTTAAGTACTTAATGTTATTTACATTCAGAGAATTTTGACTGTTAAAAAAAGAAAAGTATGTATTAATGAAATCTATTAAAATTACGTTGTTTTCAATAATTATTCCACATTTTCATAAAGAAAAATAAATAAAACAAGCTGAGTCTTGATAGTCACGTTGTGAATTCGGAACTATAGTCTAGTGTCAACTGTTAATTTCGCCAAGGAGCATATAGAATGCGCTGTTATAATTTTACGAAATAAACATCGCGTATTTTTATTTAAAGAAAAATTATTTACTGTATGCTAATAAATAAAAAATAAACAAAATATTGAAGAGATATATGTAAATAAATAAGTTCAACTTAACTTTTAATCATTACAAATCAATATTAAGACAATAAACCTGAAAATAATATTGTTTCCATTTCATCCGTGTAACTATTTTAAGATTGCTAAATTTGACATAAGAGCAATATTACTTTAATGTTAAAGTCGCGCCGTAGTAGTACGAACTGAGGGAATGAATAGTCACAACATCATAATTTTAACATTACAATAAGCTTACTTTAAGCGTGTTATGGTACGAAAAGTCAATGTAAGGTTAAAGTAATATTGTTTTAAGAGGTTGTGGTAGGCCCCCTGTTCGGGCATTGCAATTTAACATTTGAATTTATAGTAATTTATATTATTAACAAGATATTAAGTAATAGGTACATGATTTAAAAATTAAAATAAATAGATACGAACAATCCAACATTAATTCTAGGTCATTATACTTAATTACGAATTTTATTTTCATTTACATAGATCTTATAATATAGACTTCTGGCTCCTATCTCCCATATTGTAATCTATGTTCAATTATGTGCTTATATTTTGTACCTGTTGGAACTTATAATTGTAATAAAAAAAATCTACCTCAAAAGTTTGTGGTATTACATCTATTTGCCGAATTGTATTGAAATCGGTTAACGGAAAGCGAGTGGAATCCAATAAAATGGATTCATCTCCTAATTTGCCTCCCTTAGAGGTGAAATATTATACATACAAAAATACTGTCAAATTGAGAACCTCCTTTTTAAGTCGGTTAAAAATTAAAAAAGTCCCCGGTTCAATACAGTGTACTCCAAAAACAACACTGGTCTCGTATTGTTAGCCCTACTTTTTAGAAAGGGCTGTTTTTCAAAATTGTCTCTAAACCCGTACAAAAAATCCTTAAACATGTTAATTATACAACAATGTCAAATGAGTCACACACAGACACACACACACTTTTAAAGATCAATCCAGTTGTTTGGGAGCTACGACGCCACACAGATTCACAAAATCTTCATTCCAAAAAATGGATATAGAAACCTATTGTATATTTTGGAAACTGTCATTCAAAACTAGTTTAAATAGCAACACTGACAAGTGGTTGACGATTTAAACGGCAACATCAACAACAACCGAAAAGACAGAAAATGTTTGCAGCTGGAATTTATTTCGCCCTATATTGTTAACCGTCAGTTAGTCATTCGCTATAACTCTAAACATGTGTAGAGTGACCCCCATGTGTTCCCTAATATGTAGAAAACTAAATTACGATTTTGGAACTTGAGTAGCATTAGAGCTCTGCCACCTTACCTATTTCAACCGTCAAGCAGTAATGTAAGCATTACTGCGTTCCGGATCTGAAGGGTAAGGGCGCTGGTGAAATTACAAACACATGGGACTTGTCAAATTAAACTCAGTGTGACGGGCGCAGTGGCAGTGTCCCCAGATTTTCTCTCAGAGTGGCACTACAACTGCTTTGGACAGGCGTGTCGCTTACCACCAGGCGCACGACTTGTTCGTCCCGTCACTCGGTATCATAAAAAAACCTTATACTTGTTTTTATGTAACAGCTTGATAATGGGCTTCATCCAGAAGAAGCAAGCTGAAGACATGCTGTCCAAATGTCCACCAGGAACCTTCTTACTACGTTTCTCTGACTCAGAACTTGGTGGAATCACCATCGCTTGGACTGGAGGTAAGATTTCATTGGATGTGACGACTGTTGAAACAACGATATCTATGTACTAACCATCGAGTATAGTAAATAGAGACAGAAATAGAGACGAAATGTAATTTAATTTGTTTGAAAACTATTCTGCCAAATCACTACGGTGACAACAGCGCATCGATTCGAAACAATTTACGGGTGTCGTCATTGACTTACAATTATATGGACGTCGGGTCAGCGCTAAAAAGTGTCCGAACTTCTAGGGCGTTAAAATCGTATACAGAGCATCATTCACGCTCTAATCTTCGTTTGTTCGACTGATAGCGAAGCAAGCAAAATTAGACAGTACTGCGATGACATTACAATTTAAATTCAACGTTTTAGCTTTTTCATATTCCTTTACATGTCACTACGTTTAAATAGGTTGACTTGGGACATTTTTTTCCTGGTTTTTGTATTAGACCCGTCGTCCATTTATTTGTAAGTCAATGGGTGTCAATAGTTTCACATCAAATCGACCAGTGTAAAAAGAGACTAGGCTGCATGACATAACATCAATAATTTCAACAACTCGACTGTATTTTTCTTTTCCTTAATAATAATATAATAATTATAAACAGTACGCGGAAGGCCACACTGAAATGTATTGTACAACTAATAGCGACTGCCAGTGGCTTTACTCATTAGCTCATGCCCAATAGGTATAGACTGTCACGTCTGTCCACGGTACTGCAGTACTGATACCTTTGACAAAATTCAACACTAAAACAAAACTTTATCACTATTCATAGTAGTTGTTTGGAACATGTAGTTGTGTGATTGTTCTTGTCTATAGATATAAGTCGTTGGTAGAAATACTACATTAATGCATGACTGAAGCGCTTTTATTTTTTACAGTATAGGTCCAATCATTCTCTATCAAGAAAAAAATAATCCATCTGTAGGTACTTGCGGCTTTACGAGTAAAAAGGTGTCAAAATTTTAGATTTGTTATTTTTTTAACACAATGTACTGGTTTCTACTGAACTTTCGTGTTATTGTTACAACACTCTCAAAATGACACTAAAATTAATTTTTCTTTAGTCGAAACTCATGTATTTTGTTAAAAAAAGTACATAAAAGAGTTAGTAATTTACTTATAAAGCCGCAAAGTACTTGCAGACGGATTATTTTTTTCTATAAAGAAAATTGAAACTATACTGTAAGTAACGCACAGTACATTTTCGTATATTTTGAGATAAAAAATAAAATGTATATTTCTCCATACAAAAAAAATGTTTTTTTTTCTCCGAAATTGTCAACTTTTCAAGAAATACGAGAATTAAAATTGTTAGGAATGTTATTATCTATCACATTAAAAAAATTTGCTCGGTACTCCACATGTTATTCCTATGTCCAAGAATTATCAATTTGGGCCCACTGTGCGGCGCGCTTTCATCCATCCATCTCTCAATATGAGTATAAAAAATTATACTTACCTTCATATTGTTACGAATTTGTAGAGGAAATTAAGAATTTACTTACTTAGTATTGTTTCTTTTTATGGCAGAGGGAAATGAAGTGTTCAGCCTGCAGCCATTCACGTCGCGCGACCTGTCGCTGCGCTCTCTCGCTGACCGTATCTCAGATTTGGGGCAGCTTCAATTCCTGTACCCCAGCACCCCCAAGGATGACGTCTTCGCCAAATTTTATTCTAAGCAAGGTCAGTTGAAGTGATGTTATAATATAATATAATATCATATATATATATATATATATATATATAATATAAAATCACTAACGATTAAAAAATAATAATAATAATACAAAAAAAAAAATTGTATAAGGTCATCATCAAAAAATTTCATATGTAAATAAATAAAATTAATAAATAAAATACTCATGCCCCGCACTAGGGAAACCCTGTGCTGTGGAAGTCATGGGCACACATATAAACAACCACAAGTTACACCCAAATTCACAAGAGAGATAAATGTAAGCTAATTAAATTTTTATTGTAATGAATGTTTCACCACAAAGATATTAAATTTTTTTTTTGTGAAATTTTTCCACTAGTTTGTTATAATTATTCATACAAGGATCGAAAAGTTAGAATAAATTCCTTCTATCCGGCCGGTTGGGGGGCCGGTGGGAAGCCGACGGGAAGCCGGTTGGGAGGCTGGTGGGGGGCCGTTTGGGGGGTCGGTTGGGGGTCCCACGTGGGCTGAACCACCCCCTAACTCAGCCCTAACCCCCCAACCCAAACCCTAACCCCCAACCTAAATCCTAACCCCCCAACCCAAACCCTAACCCCCCAACCCAAATTCTAACCCACCCCTTAACCCACGCCCTAATTGGGAAAAGGTGAGGAGAACATTTTTAATACAGTTCAACGCATAAGAGTAATTAGAAATACGTAAATAATGACTAATATAATTTAAAAAAATATGCAAAAACAGATACTACAAAAACCCGACATTTTTTGTTTCATCATTTTCGCGGCGATTATTAAACGACAAAGATATATAGATATTTCATATCCTTCTCCTTGTTCTTCAAAATGTATTACAATTGGTCATTACCAAATAAGCAAACTTAGCTTGATCAACTGTAATAAATATTATCACGGGGAGGTTTATGACACGAGCAGTAGCTTAAATGTGACGTTTTCAAGTGTAAATTTATTTTACCTATGGAATAAATAATCTTTGACTTTGACTTTGACTTTGACACATACTGCCATGCTACCGCCATGGACTGTTAATATAATTTGAAAAAGTTTAAAGTGCCCGAAGAGCTGTTCATAAAGTTCTTCTTTCAAATCAGGTCAAGTCAAATAATGTTGATTTCATAGGTAAGTATTATTACACTTGAACTCGTCACATTGGTTAAACTCTACCGCTCATTCGTAAGGCAGATTCCCCTGAGAAGAATGAGCAAGAAACTCTAGGGGTTGCTTAAATATACATTTGAATCAATTTATCATTACAATATTTAATTTAAACATCTTAGATCGAGAATATCTGAAAGAGTTAAACAGGTCAATAACGCGGATTTTTGTCATCCAAGTACGCATAAGTTGTATAATAACCTTTAGTGTAAAGTTTTTGTTTCACTATAGTTTTAAACCTCATGAATAGCAAATTTTCAATATCAATTGGAACCTTACATCGAGTATAACCAGAAGTAGAGACGAAATAAGGGCCATCCATTCCTGGCAACTCGTCAGGCAAATGGGCCTTATATCACTTTTAAATATCAACTCTCGTTTGCGCTGAAATCACAAATTAGTAAGCTGAAATAGTACAGCGCCAACAACTGACCTGTGTGTACGTCTCCGTGTATTCCAAAAATATTCTGTATTTATTATAATAAATATAATATCTCTAACAATGGCAGGCTGTTCCGTTCGGCGGTGTGGCAACAGCAAAACATCTAGTTACAAAACAAACGGAATCACATTTCATCTGTAATTAAATATTAAATATGTAATTTTGCAATTATCGTCCATTATAGCAAAGTTTAAGTTAACAGGTGAAATAATTGACGACACCCGTCAATTGTTTCGAATTCGGGCTGGCCAATCGGAGCGCAGTTATCACCGTAATGATTTGGCAGAATCGTTTTCAAACAAATTAAATGCCATTTCGTCTCTATTTCTGGTTATATACTCGACAAAACGGAGCTAATCACAACAGTAAAAACAGTTTTTCTTGTTCGAGGGGTGAGTCTGGCGACCCGTATAATTCAGGCTTTTCAAGCTTATAACGAACGCCAGTCACTCAGTTAAGTAGTTGTTATTACAAAATTGTATTATGTCACGTATATTTAATTGGCTTACATGCTGCTTTTGTGAGAAATATATAAATATTATTATTATTATTATATGGAAGATCGTCATTGTTCTTTGCCGTATATGAAACGCAGATATACAAACCATATTTGTTTTGCAAAAACCAGCGAATCGTTCTGTGTACCGTTTAGATTCTCGGGCTTCTCTCAGAGAAAAGTTTAAGAAGACTGGTATTATTTATGACTGTGACATTGTAGTACATTTACTCCAATATTTTGTATGCCTGTAAAAATAAGAAGATATCCATAATATTAACCTTAGAACAAATTCCAAACTCATGGTACCACGATTTCGTTTAAAACTTACATTAAAAGTATTTTAATTGAAAAGTCATATTACAAAATTGAAAAGTATTTGTTGGATAAAGATGTATGGAAACAACGTGAGTCTAGATTCCACACAATTATGATTCAAATTATATTCTATAGCATTTAAGTTTATTTAATAACGTAATAACGTACACACTCAACATAGCCCCGTACTAGGGATACCCTGTGTCGCGGGTGCCATGGACACACACGTAGACAACCACAAATTACACCCAAACTCACGAGAGAAATAAATGTAGGCCATACAAATATTTCTCCCGACCCGGGAATCGAACCTGGGACCTCTGCATGGCAGTCCGGCATGGTAACCGTTCGGCCACGGAGGCAGTTATTTGAAAAGAGCAATCCCTAGAGTTTCTTGTTCGTTCTTCTCAGGGAGGTCAGCGCAGCAATAAATGATAATTTGCGTGTATAAAATACGTCCCTGTATATCAACGGTGGAAATTTGAAAAACGTAAGGAATATTATGTTGTAATGGAAAATGTTCCTTACTACAAAATGTCGCTTTCGATATTTCAAAATTCGATACATCGATGAAATTATTACCCTTACATCGCTGGTGGAAATTTGAAATGTCCTAAGAGACATTTTGTCAAATTTCCAACATCGATATGTGTACGCTCTTAAAGTTTCCAATCGAGAAGCGACTGACATTAACAATTATATGTTATCACAGAGACCGCTTCAACTAACGGCTACGTACGCCCCGGACTAGTGACGACCCTGCCGCCGTACATCAGTCCGTCGCCGGCGTACTCCGCACATTCGCCAGACTCGCATCGCAACACCCCTTCAGTTCAGAGCAGGTGTGTATATCTTTTTTATACGTGACAAATATACAAATTAAACACGTTATGACTGGCACAGTCGATAGACTAAGATACCTGACCTCGTAGCAGACTTCTTGATTCTAATGGTTACTAGGGCTTGCAAAACTGGTCCGGTTCCAGTACCGGTACTCCCGGTATTGCCGGTACTTCTTGAAAACCTTAAACTGTAACCATTAAGTATGCTTTTTCCGGGTTATCTGTATCTATTCAATAATTTACGTAATAATATCATAAATAATAAAGAAAAATTTCATTCTCTAATCAAACTAAAGGTTTTTATTCAAAATATCTATTGGGAGATCTTGCGCCCGTGCGAAGTAGCCAATGGGCAATATTATTCATAAGGTTCTTAAAACTTCATTCAGTAATTATGCAATAAAGAAGTCATACCAAAAAAAATTTTACGGCTCACAGGTTGTTTGTCTAACATATTTTTTCACACGGGGTCAGGCATCTTAAGGCATCGTCTGTACCATTATGCGTATAAATTCGCATAATGATAATACACATAACAAAATAATATTACTGGTAAATTACATATTAACAATTTTATTTATAAGGAAAAATAATGACATACGCATAATGGTCTGTGTGTCATTATGCGTAGCTGAAATATGTCATTATGCGAATGAACTCTAAATGGCGGCAACACTTTAATTGAGCACCCACTCTATTTACACTTAATTTATATAAATAAAGTGTAGTTATATAAAGTATGCACTACTTTTAAATAACATCAGAAGTGTTGAAAAAATGAAAAGATTCTCATAATAGTTATTAGTCACGACACGCTTTTAATTATTTTTTATTTATTTTCTTTTCTCTCTTCTCTTTAGGTACATGATTGATTTTTAAGTTGCAGGCTTCGAGAATTTTTTTTAAGTTTAGTTGTAGTTTTTTACCGTCATATTTTTTTAATAGTCACATCCTTTTTATGTCATTTTTTTTAAAGAAATTTGTGTTATAGTTAGCGCATAAATGCTTTCATTATTTTTTAAATTATTCTTTATATTAAGCTTGATAAATAATCTCAATATTATACTTAATGTAGGGTAACGATTGTTTGCAATATAGGGTGCCTTCGTTTTTAAGTTTTTTTTACGTTTTATTTTTATAAATTGTTCTAAGACTTTCGACGAGTTGTCTTGTTTTGAAACTCGACTCAATTTTTGAGTTTCGACTTAAAAAGCCATAATTTCTCGCTGCCTCTATAATAAAGTGACGACAAGAAACATTTCTTTTTTGAAACTGACAAATTCGATTAAAATAGCTTACTTTGGTTTTCGCTCTCGAGAATTTTGAGCCTTGACCAGAGATAAGCAAGCGCCCGGGTTTTAATTCGGCCCTTTTTCTTAATTAAATCGGGTTAAAACCCATTAATGCCCGAGGACTAAAACTATTTACAACTAAGTATTTGTTGTAAATCGTGTTTTGTTCAAATTTAATGATATTATTACAAAAAGTTTATTGCTTTCTGATGTGACACCTGCAGTTCAACCGAACGTCTGTAGGTGCTATAAATTGTATACTAGGAAATCAGCACACGAAACACGCAAAGACTGTTAGTTACTATTTGTTGAATCGACTCCTACAGCGCCGGCCAGACATGTAAGCTATAGTTTAGGATACGATGGAACTGGCATATCGACTACGTTCTGGTAACCGGTACTATCTGAATTTTGACAACTTTACATGATGAAGAAAAATACATTTATATAGCATCTGGTTTATTAAATAAAAATACGTAGTGTACGTACATGTGTAATAAAAATATCTAAAAACTACGCATTTTTATTTAATAAACCAGTTGCTATATAAATGACGCAAAGAATTTTTTTTTTATACTGTTAAGTTGTCAAAATTGAGATAGTACCGATTGCCAGTTTACAGTCGATATGCATTCTACAAAAGTTCCTAAAATAAATAAGGATTAAAAAAATATGTAACACTAGTAGTGAGTGTTGCTTGGAATTGCCTCTTATTCGTCTAAAAAATATATTTTACATTTGTATAATTAAATTACATATTACGTAATTATGTTAATGCTATTTGAAATATAAAAAAACATGTACCTATTTTTA
The DNA here is from genome assembly GCF_003589595.1 of Hyposmocoma kahamanoa. Lineage (NCBI taxonomy): Eukaryota > Metazoa > Arthropoda > Insecta > Lepidoptera > Cosmopterigidae > Hyposmocoma > Hyposmocoma kahamanoa. The sequence goes on along the minus strand of NW_020654229.1, from coordinate 2,095,338 downwards.
TTTGGCGCATAATATTTTTAAGGGTAGTGATTCTCAATTCGATGATGTTACTTTTTTGTTGGAAAGACCTTATGTAAAGGTACCTTAGTAGGGGTCTCATTCAAATTTCAAGAAAATATTCCACCTCTAACAGTGACAATTCAGGGGATGAATTTGGTTTATCGTTTCCGTTTATTCCACAAAATTTTGAGGTCGTTTTTTTTTAAAATAATCTTTATTTATTGTGTCAGTTTCTCAGAAATGTTACTTTTTTACATCGGCACTTTATTATTGCGGGTGCGAGATCTGATGATCAACGATCGGTGTGTCCTAAGTAAATAACAGATCGTCAGGTTAATTTGTGAATGGTTTTTAAAACAAATACAATACGACTGACTACTTGTGAACTTGCCTTAAAATTTTTTTTATTTTAATTTTTAGAAAAAAAAGGAATAGAAATGTAATAAATTTTGTGTTCGACATTAAGAAATTTTTATTAAGGTGTGTTCCACAAATTTCTACTGAAAATTCCCCACTGGTGGAGTGCTAAAGTTTGATTAAATTTTTACTATGTCATCGACTCAGCGCGCATTTTCTTTTCCAAAGTGTTAAAAGCTACGATGCTTTGTCTGTCTGCGTAGCAAGTACTACGCCAGAGTGGAGATTTTTATTGGGGATTTGTGGAACATGCCAAGTAATAAATTTTTTAAATCATATTTTTATAATTCTGTCCTCTTTGTTATAACATTTTGGTAACTTTCGAGATATTGGCATCAGAGCCTTAACTGTGACCTAAAAATGACAGTTGCGCTGATTTTGCTTAACAATAAGAGTGATTACACACTGCGACTTTTAGGAGCGAAGCAAACGTGCGTGCATCGCTACACTTGCGATTTATAGGCGATTGCATCGATGCAAACGCGCGACAGCATCGATACTGTACCTTGTGTTGAATAATTATGTACTGTAACACCACGTACAAGAAATATTAGTAATCTCCCCTTGCCGCTAGATGGCGTTGGGATCAAAATAGAACGTGCTATCGAAATGTTCACTAAATTATACCATATAAGCTGTTACAGAAAATTACTTTGTATCCACCGGGTGGGATATTTGGATGAAAGCTCATAGCGTCGTCGTTCTTGATCGTCGCTGCCGCTTCCACCGTGTGAGACGGTGAGCTAACATCGAGGATGAGCGCGATTACGTTTCCTATGTCGATCACACATCTACGTCAATAAAAGCCGTTGCGCATTTGGGGATCCACCCATTCTCGCTTCGTGTACCTATTACAGTACGAAAAATATGTATAGGTTTATGCAAATTTTGTCAAAGGTAAACTAGAGTAAAAATTATGAATCTTTTATACCAACCTTTTTGCCATAACGTAATTTATAAGAATAACTGCTTCAACATGTGTATAATTATTTACAATAGATTACCAAACGAAATTAAATTGTTACAAGGACATACATTTAACTTACAATTAACAAAATGGCTTTTGACACCATGCTTCTACAGTAATAAAGAATACTTAGAATTTACAAATTTATTACATTAATTTGAAACTATACAGGCTAAATATTAAATCCCATTATTATTTGCATATTTGCTTGCTCGTTGAATACAATGTACCTAATTTTACCTAGGACCTATGCAATTGCCGTATTATAGCAAATAAACGTATTCTATTCAATCACACTGTTTTGTTAATTGTAAATTTAAAAGTGAAATTAATAAGTACATTAAATAAATAAATTAGTTCATTAATTAAAAACGTGTATCGCGTTTGTATCGCCTTTGCACCGCGTTTGCATCCATAATGCAATCATGCATAAAGTCGCCGTGTGTTACCGCTCTAAAACGGAAACTAAATAAGATATTAAAGAAAACCTCTTAAAAAGGGTTGTACATCCCGTGTTGCTGATCCCAGATACGTTAATTAATACCTCAACTTCTCTATAAATCTCGGTTACGTTAGTTATGATAAGGAGGGCAATTTAGAATCAACAAGAATCAATGGGAATCAATGTGAATCAAATCGTTATATTCAATATTGTTATTATTTAATTTCAAAAAATGCCAATAATTTTTGTCTTTTGTAGCTGCGCTCCAACCATCATGCAACTTTGAAGGACGAAAACTAAATGTCGTCAGTTTTAAATACCGTTGTCAATTTCATATCGATTTGCGCTAAGTTATTATAATATAGAAATTTTAGATTGTATTACGGCTTAATGGGAATATCTCCTTATACAGGATGACAGGTTGAATGAGATAAATATTTAAAGAGACAAACGAGTAGCTGATATCTTATCCGAATATCGTTGGCGATAGTGCAATTACGCGTAATTGGCATTAGATTATGAGTCTCCATTTCGGTAATTTAGTGTCCAAATTAAATCAGCGTAAATGTCGTGGCAACCAAATTAGCGTGATTTACGGGAATTTATTGTTATCAGTCCGTAGACAACATAAATTAATGCTTACTGTGCAAAAATGAAAGTCGTACCCATTGAAATAACAAAGTGTAAAGGAGGGAGGTTCTTTCTACCGTTGCATGAGGTTGCCAAAACAAGCCAAGTGAGAATTCCCAAGTGTTGTTTGTTCAGAAGATTTTTATTTTCACCTTGTATGTCGCCAATACAATTTCACCCTATATGCGGAAGGTCCGGGCGGTTGTTCCCAGAAGGGACTCGACTCCTGGAAACCGTTCCGCGAGATGAGATTTTTTTCAACCTATATGAGCGTACGAAATGTCAGAAGATCCGGGTAGCAGTTCCCAAGAAGGGACTCAGCTCCTGGTTGTCTTATTGAGCTCTCTGTATTCTCAGATTTCTCTTCCCATTGACAAAATTGTGTTCGAGTAGTCACCATTCGAGGGAAAATCTTAACACCGCGATTCAGAATTAACGGCAAATGGTCAATGCCATCTAGCGGATTCTTAGGGAACTATAAGTGAACAATCTGGCTTAATACCGTCTAATACAGAAAATAGGTTTGTTACAAAAGTAATTAAATTTTTTCTCTCCTGTATACTTTTGGTTTGGTGCAGATACGTGCTTTTTACCAATATTACATTATCCCCGACTATATGTAAAAAGAATCGTCCTTAAACGTAAGAAAAAACTTTCGTGTCATTTTACAAATACTACACTTTTTATTTGGGCTTCTCTATGAAACACAACAGCTGAGCTGTAGGAAGTTGAATTCCCGCATGCCAAGCCTACTTAATGAGTACTATTCAGTTTTCCCTTCATTCAAAGCGTGCGCAGGGGCGGTAAGGGTACCGGGCACTCGCTGCGTGTTCGATCTTGCGCAGAATATTACAAAATTAAGTGTTTTATTGAATGTCAAGATGTTTCAATTATTTTTTGTAAAATTACTCCACTAGTTTGTTATAAATTATTAATACAAACATCGAACTTTAGGAAAAATTCCTTCGTTCCGACCGGATTCAACCGACGTCTTCTAGCAAACCGTGCCAGACGCTATGCCAACTAAGCTTTTTAGTCGTAGTGCCACCTATGAAAGTATTTCGTCACCCAGTTAGACACCTTTACAGCCCTGGCTAGAGACGTCGCTATTCACTGTAATTAAGAATTTTAATGAATGCCAGGACATTTCGCCACCATGATGTTCAATCATTTTTAATACTATTACAAAATGTTAGAGGCAGTATTTTCTTAGAGAAAAATGTTTAAAAATATGGTAGTGTTTTTTTACATATTCGGTATGGGTATCAACTACATATTCGCCTTTTTAAATATTTAACTCGTTTAAACTGTCACCCTGTATTTCATCAGCCTGTTTAAAAAAAAAATATTCCTATATTATACAAGAGTTGTTGCGCTTTTGTTTGTAAAAGTGAATCTAATTAATCGATTAAAACTACTCGAACTTGTTGAAAAAAAATCTCGTTTGAATATCTATCGGCTTATGAACGTCTCATTGCTGAGCGTGGATTTAACACGTTCACAGTCCATGACATGATATGGAGTCGCAAATTCACCGTCTACGTGTACTTATGGAGTCGCAACTACGTACTACTTCAGTCAATGTGAAATATTTTGGTTTGATTTGTAGATCATAGCCCTGATTTTTTTTAAAGTTTGTATATTGGTAGTTTTTTAAAGATGTAATTTTTTTTAAAACAAGTAGTAGCTTTATGTGACTGTTACATAATGAAAGGCATTAGAATACGAGTATGGGTTTCAAAAAACATCATACACTACTTTATGTGTACACATATTATAAGCTCTCTATAATGTGTTCAAGAACCGCATTTTACGACTAGCGAAATGGCGGCAAATAAAAACTTTTCTCACGCATGTCCTACAACCGTAGTTTTTATTTAATACATAGACATACTAGAGTTGCCCCCAACTATCATATTATTGTTCGATATCGAGTAACGTGTGAAATTTGTCAAAGTTGTTTTCTATTGCCATTTCATTTCGAATAAAACTTCATCTCGACTGATATTAGAATTGGGTCGAAAGAAATTGTTTTGTTTTTCAGAGATGTTCGAAATTTGAATGTAATAATAAAATAGAATTCGATGTTATTATTATGCATTATTAACATTTTCACAGATAGTAATTTTGTTCTAACAAAACAGTTTACCTTTTTGTTGGTCGTAATTTGCGATTTTTGAACACATCAAGGGTTTATGACATGTGTGTAGATAAAATATTATTTGGATATAAGTGTTATATGCATACAGGGCGTTGGGAGACAAATCTGAGAATACGGAGAGCTCACTTAGGCTAACTAAGTTGAGTCCCTTCTTGGGAACTGCTACCCGGACCTTCTGGTATTGCGTACGCTCATATAGGGTGATATTTTATTGCCCATCGTATAGGGTGAAATTCATCATCTTGCGTCGCGGAACGGTTTCCAGGGGTCGAGTCCCTTCTTGGAATCAACTGCCCGGACCTTCCGCGTGTAGGGTGAAATGAAAAAACACAAGGTGAAAATAAATCTTTTTTTTTGACAACTTGGAGATTTCACTTGGCTAGAGCTGCGTAATCTCATCCCACGGCGAGAAAACCTCCCTCATCTACAGACTTCGTTTTAATTTTAAAAACATTTCTTACTGCATTCAAAGACTTTTTAAATAATCTCCTGTCTGAACCTGGAATCGAACCCGCTAAATGATAAAAAAAACAAGTACCTGTAATTTTACTAAACTGATCGAAAGTCTCAATCATAAGAATTATTTTCTTCTAAATAACATAGCATCTTAAATAAACGGAAACAATGAAATTTTACATTTAATTCGAAATATTGTTCAGGCAATATTTCAAATTTCAGACTACTACTTAAAAGTTCAGACAGGCTCCTATTTTAAAAATCTTTTAAGTCTTCTTTCGGTAATTTTTTCTATCTATGATATTTAAGATACGTTCCCTCCGTGTGCTTTAGCCTTGAGACACCCTGTATATTGTCAGAGTAAAAGAAAAAAACAATAAGTACTATTTCACACTACTTCCGGTGGACGTACGGTGATTTCCGCCTTAATATGAGGGACTGTGAACTTGTTAAAACAAGTGGCAAAGATCTCAGATTAATTCCAAATTTCACAAAAAGCAGTATTAGAAATATATTAATTGATTTTTTTTTACAAAATTGTAGTTTAAGAGAATTGTAATAAGACTTCGTTTGTCAGTATTTTGTATTTTAAGATGTATAATAAGGCTTTTTTATAATGTTGACATTTCATTGTTGGTATGTCTCTTGAAATCAAATTGTTGCCGATTCGAGGAAAAAAATAACGTGTTTCTACGTATCACTATTCAAAATATCGTTATTTTCGGGAACCTGTTATCGGTATTTGAGATGCTACCGATATACATTATATGTGTATTTTTGATTGACCCCGCTACGGTACCGGTACTTGAGATGTAATTAATTCGAAGTAATCACACACGTGATTAGTTTTTTCGTCCCAGAAGATAACATTAGGTTTTATTTTATACGTTACGTAATATACATATTTTACAATTTCAATTGAAATAAGGTATAAATTTCAATGCTCTCAGACGGACGTAGAGGGAAATGCATTGCGATACTTCAAAATCGGTCCCAGATTTTTGAATTTTATGCCTTAGTGCATTTGTAATAGCATAAAATATACATTGATAAATTTGATGTCGCAGGCCAATACAATGCTTTCATAATTTTAAAAACAGTACTTTTGTAATTTTAAACGCGGCCGGCGCGTCGACATGTCCTGGCTTGTCGGCCGCAGCTAAACCATGGTATAATAAAACAAGTAGTATGATATTACTGACTACTCACTAATAGTGCGGCTGGTAACTACTAGACTAGTGATGCAACAGACCTCTGCTTCTGCTTCCGCAACTGTTTCACATCTGTTTCCGTTTCTGCTTCTGCAACTTTTATAACAGAACTTTAATCGAAAGTTTACAACGTTGGCGGGATCAGGCACTAGTGCGATTTGCGAGCGCGCGTTTTTTAGCAATTTTATGTTTAGTGTATTTATGATCCTAAAAAGGAAGCCCCGTTTGGAATAATTTTGTAGAGATTTTATAGTGTCTACACTTACGCTTCCACATCCGCTTCCGTTAAGATTTACTATTAACGTCTGTTTCCGTTACGACATTTTCGTTGCATCATTAATACTGAAGTATAGATTCTCATAATCTCGCAGTGCACTCGCATTGCATAGCGCTGGTCATCTCACGCGCCTTTCATTATTATGCGAATGTAACGCACATACAAAATGCATTGCTACGTTTGTATAAAGTTTCGCTATTTATTTTATTATACTATGGCCAAACGTAGAAAATTAGCCAATGAACCGGTATTGGATACCGGTAATTTAAGGTAAATATATTTGTTCTCCATTGGTACCGGTATCGAACTATAATGTAAAGAGATTGTAAACAATAAACCCGTCAACATAAAATCCTTAAACAATACAAACAAAATTCTTACGTCAAGTGCTAATGCAAAAGTATACGATGAATATCATTTAAGATCAAGGCCCTGAGTCTGCTAATTTTAAATCATCTGAGTTCTGTACCGAGAGTGTTAATGGCAGGATTTTGTACGTTTGGTATTGTGTTAAAAGTTTAGAGTAGTAGCTTACCAGTGACTAGGCTACGAGCGGCCATTGCAATTTTTTGGTATTCTGCTCTTCAATGGCGAGTCGGTGGCGTAGTGCATTAACATTATATATATTTAATTAGAAGACTAAATTGGTGATTGAACGAGATAAAAATTAGCATATGCAAAGTAATTTCCACGGTGTTTCAGTAAAGCAACATCGATTTGTTAGTGACTGAATGACTGAATGCCATTCCACTGACACTATTGAGATTTAACTGCCATTGCAACTAGATTTTAGCTGAATAACAAATATTATTACAATTGCAATGCATCGAGTATATAACCAGAAATAGAGACGAAATGTTATTTAATTTGTTTGAAAACGATTCTGCCAAATCATTACGGTGACAACTGCGTTCCGAGACCGATGTCGTCAGTTCAAATCGATCATATTAACTTGAGCTTTGCTATAATGGACGACAATTGAAAAATTACATATTTCATACTTAATTATCCATGAAATGTGATTCCGTTTGTTTTGTAATAGATGTTTTGCTGTTTTTCCCACACCACCGAATGGAACAACCGCTCATAGTTAGAGATACTATTTTTAGTACAATTAATACAGAATATATTTGGAATATACGGAGACGTACACACAGGTCAGTTGTTGACGCTGTACTATTTCGGCTTACTAATTTGTGATTTCAGCGCAAACGAGAGTTGATATTTAAAAGTGATATAAGGCCCATTCGCCTGGTGAGTTGCAACGGATGGATGGCCCTTATTCCGTCTCTATTCCTGGTTATATACTCGATGTTGCTATGTAATCGCAGTGGAGTCTCAAAGGAATTACAATGATCAGTGGTTAGAACTCAGATACGAATTGTTAATCTGGTTTAACTTCTTGATGTGGGTGATTTAAATCACATATTTACCTTCACCTGGTCACAGTGAATCCTAGCTCCACTCTTCCCTTTTACCATGAAATATTATTTTCCCTATCTATATTAAATTAAACTTACTTTTTTTTAAAAAAAGTAATTCGATGTAAGGGTGAGGCCAGACGAGCGTAATTTTGTTACTTGTGAGTTGCGTTTTTTGAGTAGTTTGCGCTCGACCGAAATTCCGTTGGAGCGCCAGACGAACGTAGTTTATTCAGTTGCTTTTTAAGCTTTTATACCAAAGTGACCCCTTTCGCTCACCTCTACCTCCACTCGCGCCAGCTCGTCTCACGATGCGACCAAAAGTCAGTCGTTATTACGCCCGTGAGTCGGCAGATAACTCATTGTGCGTCGTCGTGAGAAACAAACTGTACTTTTATATGAAACCGAATGCAGCGTAAACTACGCAACTTAAGCTACGCGACTCACAACCAACAAAATTACGCTCGTCTGGCCTCACACTAATGGTGCTCTCGAGGAGCCAATAAAAAACACAAAAAGAAAACACCCCAAATAACATTATATCGTGTCACGGATCAAACGTAAGCAAAGTATTTATGCCTTATTCCCCCACGCTTTTACAATGCGGGTTGTGAGGAATTACATGTTAGACCAATTGAAAAAAAAATACACGGTAATATTACGAATTTACTGAATTCAATTATATCGCGGCAACATCGAACAACTATACAGTATACGTTATTTAAGGAAACTATAGTAATTGAAAAAATGGCTTTTATATAACTTTCATTTTTTTTTATTTGTTTTAACAAATACACTATAAATATTGGAACTTGAAATTAAAAAGTACTTATTTGGATTTATTTAGGTCTAGTTTTAAAGATAAAATTCTCTTTTTTTCCCATTTTTGAAATGATAAATGAAATTGGAAATGTAACTATTTTTTTCGCGTCTAAATTACCGATACATGATATAGGTAGTCCAATCCTTGATAATGGAATCTAACAGGGTTATTTTTTAAATACGTAACAACCTTGCAAGAGTTAAATCATAAACTGTGGTCAAAATTGAGGGACTTAATTTATCTAAAGTATCAACGTTTTCTTAGTATGGACATACCCATTTCGTCATCATCTCAAATATTTTTTTTACTGTTTATTTTCGACACATCCCAAAATATGTTTTTTTTTTTTAATTAAATGGACTTGCTCCTGACCACTACCTAGCTCTGGAGCAAAGATAGGATCTACAATGGAACGAGCTCGCCCATAAGATGCCTAGTCGCACCTTGAAGATACTCGGGTTGTATGTGCTCGGAAACACGGTCGCAGGCAGGGAATTCATTCCTGGGCTGTGCGCATAATAAAAGATGATGAAATGCGCTTAGTTTATATTATATATTATTCGCCTGAAGGGCATATCGACCACGTAAGAATGACTTGATAGGTTGTCTCATGTTTATTTCTTAAATTGCTAAAGTATTTAAATGCGTAAGTACCTATTACACAACTACAATATTATTTTTTGAGACAGTAATTTGTACTTAATAGGAAATAATAGTTTGTCGCCAATGTACCTATCCAAATTTGAACAAATAATACGAATATTCAAATAGAATCAGCTCCGAGAAGTCCCGAGATTTGTAGAAGGAATTGTCCACGTTGTTCTTTAGTTCAGCTAATCATTGATCATAAGCAACAAATGTTGCAATACTTTTGACAAAATATAATAAATTTACCAAAATAAAACTTTCAAGTTTTTTTGTCCTATTTGACACAGTTCAAGCGTGCAAACGTCATTTACGACGACTCCCAACCCCGTCCTGCATTTTGTACGTAAAGTTGTCACCTTTTTCAGTTTTAGAGCGATCTTAAAGTAAAATGTGAAAAAATTATTAAAACTTATTTTAAGTAAAAATAAGTGGAACACAAGTCTTTGTTTATGACGTTAGTGATATAGTGCTGGGAGGTTATATTTTAAAAATAACCCTTTTGTAATAAACGCGAAATATTGGTTTATTTAAAAAAAAAAACAAACGTACACGACTTAGCTCCGAAAAAAAGTTGAAAAAAGAAATTGAACATAAAAAAATTATAATACTGAAACTTTAAATTAAGGAGTACTTATTTGGAATTGTTTAAACCTAGTCTAAATTTTATAAAATATATTTTTTTTGTTAGGGAATTTCCAGACCAATATTGTAATACTAACAGGTGAATTTTTGAAATGATGAAAAAAGTTAACTGTTGCTGTAATCAGTAGGTGCGTTGAATAAGACCAATTTGATAGAGTTTACAGGCACTGATATTTGACCAGACACGTGACAACACAAATGAATACTAGGAACCACGTTTGCATTTAACAAATTTTTATGTTTGACGAATATTAGAAAATAATCAACATATATATTTTTAAACATGTAACATAATGCTTTTTTAAACATATTATATTTTAAATCACTGTATTAATTTAAAAAAAAAAAAATTATTGTGACAATTATTTATATATTTAGCAGTGATCATTATATGTGGTATGACATGTTCAATAATTATCAAAATCCTTGGATAAATAAAAAGTTAAAAATACTTTCCTAGTCCAGAACTGCTTTCAACATAAAAGTGCTTAATCCTGCAGTGTGACGAAGTAACGAAAATAACACACAAGTGTTACTCTAGTGTAAACACAATAGTGTTTTCCTTTGTGTAATAAATTTCTTGAGGTGTGTACAACGAACATCTTAAACATAAAAGTGTTTACTCTAAAGAATGACAAGAGTGGTTATCCTTTTATAATAATATCTCTGTTGAATCGTAGCCAAGCAACATCTTCAACACAAAAGTGTACTTTTGAAGAGTAGTGAAGGATAGTGCTCAACTCAACCGTGTTTATTCTTAGTAAAAATGTGTCCTTTAAAAATTATCAACACAAGTGTGTACTCTTGTAAACACTCTTTAAGATTGGCGTAGAAACACTTTCAACATAAGAGTGTTCACCTTTGTACAGTAACACTCTTGTTCAAGAGTAAAGACAGTTGTGTTCAAGATGTTCTTAAAATGTATGTAACATAGACCCTGGTGTTTTCTATCAAGCTGAAAAACAATAAATGTAATGTCTAGTCAGATATCAGTCCTTGAAAGTAGTCCGTAGGTAGGCGTTAATATACATTCAAAAAAATACGTGACGAATTATACATTTGAAAAAAAGTAAGGTTATTATACCTTTCGGGGCTAGAATACGCCAAAGTAGAAGTTGAATAAAATAACTTTTTTTTTTTTGGAAAAACTTAGAAACCAATATTGTTATTATGCCGTCCTTTTTTATTTGAATCTACAATTATTATATTCATATAAAAAATCGTCAATATTTGGGTCCATGATGCATTTTTTTTACTTTAGTTTAAGATATTTTAAATGTTAAAAGTTGTTAGTTACATAAATGTAATTTAGGCTCCTAGAAATACCGATGGGATGAGATGTATTTTTTCTACTCGAGTTACTCGAGTGGACTCAATTGCTGACTCGAGTTGACTCGACCCGGTGTCTGACAGAGTAACAGCGAGTCGCGAGTAGTGAGAGTAGACGTCTTTCCGAGTCGGGCACGATCGGTCGGGCGACCCCGACTGGCCCATCGCTACCTAGAAATAGTATAACATTGTTCTAAGTGTGGTAACACATTTGTTTCACATCATTGTCTTTAGCACCAATCGACTTGATTTACAATTTTGACAAACAAAAATTTGTTTATACAGTTCACTTCAGGACTTCATAGTCTATATTGTGTTGACACTTGAGATTAAGGGTGCCTTCACATTAGACGCTTATAAAAGCGCCACAGTGGCGCTGTAGCCACGCCACTACTAATTTTCATGCAATATTTAGAAGCGTAGCTACAGCGCCACTTTTGTAATCACAATTATACTACATAGGTCTAGGTAATTCGCTAAATGTAAACAAATCGTAATGTTGTATTTTATGAGGCCATTACCTGGTTACTTTTTGTAAACTTAAAATGAACTTGTTGAAAATATGTGATAATATTTTCAGGTTAATTTTAAACTACCCATATAAAATAGTACTAAATATATATAATATACAACATGTATCACAAATTTCGCACGCCTTTGAAAAGACGGTAGCTATGCGACCAAATTTAACAGTAATAATATGACGTATGAAAGACACTACTAAATATTGTATTTCACCGGTTAATCAAGTGATAGCTGAAATTTGTTTACTTTTAGTTAATTACAGAAGCCTTTACAGTGTAGTGAACTAAAAGTACTGAAGCGCCACAGTCACGCCACTGCGGTGCTTCTATAAGCGTCTAATTTGAAGTCGCCCTTAAATCCTGTGGCAAGATGACGTCCTCATTACTGTACATAATGCAATGTTGTCAAAGTTGTACGTCACGTCCATTAGTGTTGTATATTGTCGCTTAGGAAACAACACCGCTCTATAAAATATAAATTTACGTCATTAAAAGAAATTTAAAATTTAAGAAGCCCAATACAAAACCGTGTACTCCCGAAAGTTAATAAAGACACCATAATATTATGTGTAAGCCAATAAATGAATTTCTTAGGTTAGAAACAGCTTTTGTTTGACGCTCGGCCGCCTCGGATGCCTCGTGGAGAGGCGAAAGACGTGTCGGGTCTATTTTTTGGTGGTGGTGTCTGTGACTATAGTTGCGCTTGTGTTATTAATTTTATGCGGAGGGAGGGTGGGATAATTAACTGCATGAAACAATTTTCAATACAAGCGAAACTATTTTGCACGATTTAACCTTCACTGGATTCGCGGAGTAGCAAATTAATTTACTTACATTTTTGGACTTCCATCGATCGAACGTGTGGAACAAAAATAAATATTCATCTTATGACTAAGATCCCTGTACTAACTGGGAAAAGAGCTTTTTTTTTACAATATTAAGTGAACAGTGGATAATGGGCAGGATGGCAGCGCTCCTCAGGTTTTTGCGATTTAAATTGGCATGGTAACTGCTATGGACAGGCTTGTCACTTACCACCAGGCGCACGACTTGTTCGTCCCGTCACGTGGTATCATGAAAATAATAAGACAGACACACAGAAATACAGACAAAGGCTCTAAACTCTTTAAAAATTGCTGGAAATTACTTGAGCGGCGTTGTTTACTAAGCGACCCAAAGTAGGACACAGACTTTTCTAAACTCGCTTACAAGTTTGGTTAGAAGTCCAAGATAAAAAGAGTCACAAACGTATCTCTCAAAGTTACTTATAAAATCATTGGGACTTAAAGAAAAAAAAATCTAGGAAATAAGACTTAGGTAGTTTAATATAAAATCGCGCACCATGTCGTCAATGGATTTTTTTTTACTTCGTGCATTATTTTGAATTTAAATTGTGTAATAAGTAATAACACTTATTTCGAAATAAATAACAATTCATACGTACTATATTGAACTGCACCCACTTTTACTTTAACAACTTTTTAGTTCGACGATTTGCACGTCAACTTTTAGAAAGGCTTCTAAATCATAGAAGCAATGGCTAAGCTAAAAAAGCATGCAAATTTAACGTAGCTCGCATACTATAACCCCATCGTTACTGTTGGGGCGAAGCATGGGTTCAGTATTGCCATTTGAAAAAAAACAAGAATCGCCCCATACTTTTCATATCGTTACAATTGAATTCAAAATATTGACATTGAATTAATTTAAGAACGTGGAATATTAATTCATGTTTTTAAAAGTACATGTGACGTGACATTTATGCTAAGTTTAGAAAATTAATGTAGTCCAAGTTTTCTTTTTTTTACGATTATCAGTAACAATATTACACAGACACTATCGTGCGCGAAAGAACGTACAGGCTTTCCCGCGCTCAAATCTGTACACTCCTGATCACACGTGGTAGAGTGGCTGTGTAAAGGGGGCTATTGATTCGGCAGCTGCCGAAGAGGTTCTGAGTTTGGTATCCATTTAGGAAAGAAACTTTTCTAAATTGGTTCCAGACCTGATGTTTTCGAGTAGTGCCCCGGAGTTACGTTGCCGTGTGGTTGTCCAGCACATTATTATATATATTACACTATTGTTTCTCCGAGGGCCTAATAAATTTTTAATATCTAAAATGTGAGATGCGGTATTCACTGGTAATACCACAGTCGGCCGGGGTCAGGGATTCAGGTTCAAGAACCGGTGGACGAAACGTGCCGGATCAAAATGACACCCCACAGCATTATTATTATGGATATCTATTTCAGAAACTAGCTTCTCCCATGGCCTAAAAGTTATTATTATTGTTAATATCACTACTTTATGGAGAAATAAAAAGAAAAAATAAAGAGTTAATTTTGATATGCACAAGTTTATTCAATGTTTGATAACAATTATTGTTTAGAATAGTTAAAACTACGTTAGAGAATCTTTCGCTTTATTTAGCAAACTTAAAATATGTGTAACTTGGACTAAGTGTTAAAAATATTTGTCAATTGTCTATGTTTAGCTTAAAAACACTAATGGACATAACTTACAATTATTACGATACCGGGTTAGATCAGAGTTGTTAACTCACCAATGAAGACGAGGCAGTACCTAAAGTACTTGACTCTTGCCATATTCTTTTTGGACGAACAGAACAAAAAAAGGATAATCGCAAGGTTGGAAATAATTAAGATATATTACTTTGATAATTATCTAATAATTATCAAATAAATATCTGATATCCGTATCCATGAGTCATAGTTTTGTCTCTTTAATTGTTGACTAAAAATAACTTACAATAAGGGAACTAAATAATCACCAAGAAAAATATTTGTGAAAACGTTTTGGCTTGTAATTTTTTTGAGATTGACATTTGATACGTTTGGATACGTCTCTGATGCAAATACATACAAAATTAATTTTATAAATATCAGAACAATTACCAAGGTATATTTTTATCAAAATAAATTATCACGTCGAACCCTGAATTATCGATATTACGTGACAGTCTTTTTACTGACAAAATAGCAAGTTATGTCCATTCGTTCGTAAGGCGAAATGGTTTGAATGTTACTTATAAAATTATATAAATCTTTATGTTTCTCCTATATTCTATTCTGGCGAATTTATACACGCAAAAAAGTATTAAAATATCAATGGATGTGACTATTATTAATATTAAATATTAATTAAATGATTGTAGATTAGATTTAATTATACATCGACAAAAAATGTGAATTGCATGAGAAAATGATGGACCAAGCATTTTTAAAGTAGTTGCGGATTGGTGATGTTTGGAGTATTTGTGGGTTGTTCTATTTTTGACAGCACAATTTAGTAACGCTCTTACACTAAAATATCATTAAATAAGGTAGTGCTATTTTTGATAGCACAATTTAGTAACGCTCTTACACTAAAATATCATTAAATAAGGTAGTGCTACTTTTGACATCACAATTTAGTAACGCTCTTACACTAAATTGTCATTACATAACGTTGTGCTATTTTTAACAGTACAATTTAGTAACGTTCTTACATTAAAATGTCTCTACATAAGGTTGTGCTATTTTTGACAGTACAATTTATAAACGACTGAGCAATTTGAGGTATTTTGAGAATCGTCTTTGGATTTTAAAATGGGGACGCCATGCAATTCACATTTTTTTTACTTTTTTTAGATAATAATATACATGACAGTGTTAAATGTTGAATGCATGTATGTATGTTTTGATGTATTTCTAATACAATTATAAGTAATTAAATTTATTGTGTTATTTTTATGGTGGAAATTAATTGTCAAACAAAATGTTTCGCTGTTAATTTTTATATGCACGTACAGTGCATACCGTCCATTGACTTCCAATTATATGGACGTCGGGTCCGCGCTAAAAAGTGTCCGAACTTATAGGGCGTTAAAATCGTATACAGAGCGTCATTCACGCTTTAGTCTTCGTTTGTTCGACTGACAGCGAAGCAAGCAAAATTAGACAGTATTGCGATGACATTACAATTTGAAATTCAACGTTTTAGCTTTTTCATATTCCTTTACATGTCACTATGTTTAAATAGGTTGACTTGGGACATTTTTTTCGTGGTTTTTGTATTAGACCCGTCGTCCATTTATTTGTAAGCCAATGATACCGTCTTAGAATAACGGTTTTGAAAGGTGAGGGTGCAGAACGGTTTTCGTATAAGCTAGACAGCCAATATGAAGGTGATGAAACAAAAACACGACGTGCCGAAAATTACCCAACGTTTGTTACGAGAGTTTAACCAGAGAGTGATGATAAGGTTTGACAATTTTTTTCCACCCATTATAGAACACCTTTCGTGAAAATGCAACACAGACGGTCGTTTATTTTGTCTTTTATTTCTTTGTTTTAAAAAAAAATTTTTTACATAACTGAAATGTAATTATTACTTCAACGTCGGGCGTATATATTTTGCCTTTGCTATTTTTGTCTGTGCTGCCATTTTGGCGAATCATAAAAAGTCTAGATTTTTTTAGTTTTCTTTTTCTATCCACGACCGTCACCTATTAATGTGTTGCATTTTCTCTTTCTTTCCCGATTCCTGGATTTTCCTGCTGCGATCGTCCACATCGGATTACAACGACAATAAACATTTTCCTTTAAACACCACATACACAACAAAAAACTATATTTAATAAAATTGTTTAATGAAAACTACAAAAAAATTAATGTTGACTAAAAAAATTTTTGTTTACATAAAATTCAAATTATTTTACACCATCACCGAAAATTTATTATAATCATTATCGAAAAATCAAATTAAACTACAATATCAATGAGAATTACTCATAATTTTAACCATCAACGAAAATTACTCTATAATTAAAAAAACCTCAACGCATATTTAATAAAACGAAAACAGCTATATGTCGCCTACACCAATGCAAGAGCAGACTTTCATAGACGCCGATATCCTGGATCAAATCCGGGCTATCAATCCTGAGAACTTCGATGAGTTCGACGACTTCTATACTGGCACTACCATGAACTTTGACTAAAGTGAGTATTGACTATTCATTTTTTATTTCCGAAATAACATTTGTTCGAATTTTCATTACACCGAAAACCGAATTATAACAAAACCGTTGTTCTTTCAGGATATGTTGGATGTTTATCGCAAAGACACGATTAGGTTCGGTTAGGTTAAGTTAAGTTTAAAAGAAAATGTTTTCCTCTCTAAATTACTTTCGAGGTTATGAAAATTCGAGCAAACGCTATTTCTGGAAAGTGTCATTTCGGATTACTGATAGGTAACCTTTATTAGTAGTAGACTTTATGAATAATGGCGGATTCTTTGTTTTTTTTTTATTCTTCTATAGATAACTCGAATTAGAATGTTATAAAAGGCACGGGACGCATGCATCCCAATGTATTACATATAAAATAAATAATTGAATTCACAAAGTAAATTTAATAAAATATGGTTCACTTGCAAAGTTTTTTATATACTTGAAGTTTATGTTTTATTTATTTATTTATTATTAATTAAAAGTAAATACAAATAAAAACTTAACTTTAACGGTGTAGCAAAAACCAATTTAGGTTTGTCCGTACACCGGTGTTCACCGTCTAGGCTTTACAAATTAACAATTATATATTAACTAAATGTAAACATACTTAACAAAGAATTACTTGTAAACAAATGTATAAATAAAAATGGAATGTTACTAGTACTAAATAGAATACAATTAACAAATAAAAGAAAATTGTGGGTAAGCATGAAACTCATCAGCTTCACAGTGCATGATAGTAAATGTGTCCATGGGGCCGTAATACACGGATGGATTTTTTACACTAGTATTTTAATTTAATATGTGAAATGTACATTCAGTTTTTTAGAGCGTAAACACTTTTTTCCAAAATCCTTAGGGCGATAATGTAATGAAACAGCCCGTGGGCATAATTTAAAATATTACGGTCGACTTCACACGTCGACAGTGTTTACGAGCAAATGTGATGAAAAACGTCATACTATTCAATAAAATCATATTACAATACATTAATTATTTTCACCTCTCTGAGTGCGTGCTTAGGTTCCTTTTTCTTCGTAGTGAGCTCCTGGTGTTATGGTTAGATTTAGTAGGCTCTTAGAACGTAGGTATTTTAGTTTTGTATGAGAGTTATGTATCTGTTAATGTAGTAACTAGTAAGTAATATGTGGTACAGTCATTGACTTACAAATAAATGGACGACGGGTCTAATACAAAAACCACGAAAAAAAGTCCCAAGTCAACCTATTTAAACGTAGTGACATGTAAAGGAATATGAAAAAGCTTTTAAATTGTAATGTCATCGCAGTACTGTCTAATTTTGCTTGCTTCGCTGTCAGTCGAACAAACGAAGACTAAAGCGTGAATGACGCTCTGTATACGATTTTAACGCCCTATAAGTTCGGACACTTTTTAGCGCGGACTCGACGTTCATATAATTGTAAGTCAATGGGTACAGTGGAATAGTGAACACCCTTTTTTGAAGTATGTACGTGTTTGCAAAACAAATACCCAGTAGCACTTAAGTGTCTATGCTACTCCAAATAGCTTTTGTTGATTCCGCACAGCAGTGTTGAAGCAATCACTTTGGAAAAAATATTATAGTAAAATTCAGGATGCACACTGATCCACTACACGTTGTGAAAAGACCATTCCTAAAAATTATCACGATATAAAACAAACAAAAACTTATATGTATACTTTTAAACTTTCGCGTTGCATTATACTAACATTTGGAAATGGGAATAAATAATAATAACGCACACACTCGACATAGCCCCGCACTAGCGAAACCCTGTGTCGCGGGTGCCATGGACACACAAATTGACAATTACAATTACAAACTCACGAGACAAATAAATGTAGGCCATACAAATATTTTTCCGGCCCGGGAATCGAACCTGGGACATGGCAGTCCGGCATGGTAACAGTTCGGCCACGGAGGCAGAGACTAATAAACGCGTTTACATACGAATAGGTGTTGACCATGACCACGGCCAGTGCGTGCAACCTTTCCGAAACGTCGGGAAACTAGGTAAGTGTGAAAAATACGTATGTAAACGCGTTTATTCCTGTTTCCAAATGTTAAACAAAAACTTACCTCGAAATTTTACAAGAAAACCGCTGTATTCTATAGGTGCTTTACGTTTCGCACTGCTAATAGAAAAGTGTATTAACTCAAAATGTGAATTTATTCAGTATAGCTGAAAAACGAATTACTCAGTTCCCATGAAAGATTATTATAATTTATGTATAGGTTAAAATTATATTTAAAAATAATTCATATTTTTGAGTAAGGGCTGTTTTGTTCTAAACTAACGCACAAAATGTTTGTCTCATTCTGGGTTAAGTAGATGTATTTTAATGGTTTCTTACAATATTCTAATGACAATTTTATTGACATGTAGAGAAACAAATTTTACGTTCAGAAATGATGTAATCTTGAATTTCACATATTTTGAGTTACAACACTATTGTAATAGTAGTGCGACATACCAATGATTTTTTTTATATCAACTGAACTAAATAGAACATGTACACTAATGCGATATACATTTTTCGAATGGCGTTAATTTCGTTTTGTAAAAAAATAATTCTGAAAGAAACCCGGTGTCCTTGCCACTCGAACCTATCAAAGTGAACCGGGAAAAATTTGAATTCCAGCTGAGGTGAGGAGCTGAGCTTATAGACTCTTAATTCCATTGTTGTTGCTAATGGTGAAAACACGCCAGTTAATATTGAAATAAAAAATAAATATTGAAATAAAAAGTTAATATTGAAGTAAAAATTGGTATAGACATCTCAAGATTGTTCAGATTTAGTGAAGTATTTAAGTACTTCACTAAATGTGAATAATCTTGAGATGTCTTGAGATGTCTCAGTACAGAGTACTAAAAAGACCGACCTCAAAAGTACGTGGAATTACATATAACTACCAAATTTCATTGAAATTGGTTACCGGAAAGTGTGCAAACCCGGATTCATCCCCTAGTTCGCCACTATATGGGACTTGACACAAGAGATAATAAAAATCGGTTCTCACTACTCAAAGTATAATGAGAGAGAAAAACGCCTTGAATTGGAGAATAGCAAAATCAACCATTAAAATAATTGCTCCTTATAGTAAAATTTAGGCGCTATTTATAAAAATGAATCTTCATGCGTGAACAGCCACCTTTAGAGGTGGATGATTTTCTTCAGAATTAAATGGTGCCACTATGGAGGTACCCTCTTTCCAACAAAAAAAAAAGAATCATCAAAATCGGTTCACAAATACCGGAATTATAACATAACATACATACAAAAAAAATTCAGTGGAATTGAGAACCTCCTCCATATTTTTCGGTTAAAAATGATTTACACTTACTTCAAATACAAAATACGAGTACTTAGCTTAATTGCTTAGAATAATAACGCATAGAATGATAGTTTCATATCAAACGAACTGTCACAAGTGAGGCAAAAATCAAATTCATGTAGGCTAGTTTTAGTAGTAGGTTAATTTTCGGTTTTAGTGAATATTTATATAAAAATACAAGTTGAAACGCATTACTTTCTTGTGGAATGTGATGTTGGTATCTATTTTATGTTTGTCTGACGTATTTTTACACTCATTTACCGCACATTTCGTCATTTTAGCTGAAATTCTGGAGCTGTTCGCGGTGCAAGTTGACCTTGAACACTGAAGGCCCGCCCGCTCGTGTAGGCCCTTTGGGAGCGCTTCAATTTGCCTCACTTAGCGTGTGCGGACTAGGTTTCTATGCGTATTATTCTAAGCTTAATTGAATATTTTTAACAGAATAATTAGCTTCATATGAAATTGTAAAGTATATAGATTGTTTACATTTAGTTAAGTTTCTAAACAAATCGACTATAATGTGGGTGTGTGATACATTGTTGTTATTAATTTTTTTATTTATTTCACAGGTGACACGACAGGAGTTTTCCCAGATATCTTATAACTTGTACGTAGAGTAGTTTTTATTGGCTCCATATGTCCGTTTTGTTTGATTCTTGACATTATTCTAATAATATCTCACCCTAAGTGTAATAAGGCCACAATTGACAACTTCAAGAAAGAGGTTTGAAGGTTCTATGAACGAAATGAATGGATACATTTGTGTACTTTAAATAGAACAGTTTAAAAATTTAACATAACGACACTAGAAGTATCAATTAACGTAAGGGACATTTTGTCGAAAATGAGTTACATATATCATTGGATTCGGAAGTTCCCGCTCTATCGATTGGTATTATTAAAATTTAGGAATGCCTAGTGGTTTAAAATGTCCCATATATTAAAAAACATTAAAAAAAGATATTTGGTTGTGCTTTACGTTACGTCGAGCATTGTGTAAGCAGGAAGAGAAATAGGAAATTATACATAATTCTATTGCAAAGGATCCTTTACAATAGAATTAAAATATTCCAAAATATTAGTAACGTAAGGCGCAACTGAACATCTTTTTTTAATGTAAAAGACATGCTATATTTTGAACTACTGGGCATTCCAAAATCTTTCTTTTATATCATGAAAGAAGAGGGAATTCTAAGAAACTTTGCTCTAGACACAATTAAAATTGGTGCGGACAGTAAAAAGTTATAGACAGATTTAAAAAAAAAATCGTGTTTTGGCTCTCCTGAAAAACCGTGGTTTATCTCGCACATTAATTGATACTTCGGCCCCCGTAGCATGGCTACGCATGATAGTCGCTAAAATTAAAATAAGCGCGCTCTATTGGCTATCTAAATAAGATTTGATTGAGACAGACGATAACGCGCACTTATTCCAATTTTATCGCGCACGTTGCGACCATATTGCGTAGCCATGCTACGGGCGCTGGTATCGATAAGGTCAGGTGGAGTAAGAGTGATTACACATGACGAATTTGGCATCGATACAAACGCGCAAATTTGGAACGGTGTTGCGTTAAGCGGGGCGTTTTTTGCGCGTACATTGCGCGCAAACATTAAATAACGCACACATTCAACATAGCCCCGCACTAGGGAAACCCTGTGTCGCGGGTGCCATGGACACACACATAGACAACCACAAATTACACCCAAACTCACGAGAGAAATAAATGTAAGCCATACAAACATTTCTCCCGGCCCGGGAATCGAACCTGGGACCTCTGCGTGGCAGTCCGGCATGGTAACCGTTCGGCCACGGAGGCAGTTAAACATTGTTCTTATGATGGCGATGTTATGTTCAAAATCTGGTCAACGTTGATTCTGTTCGTAAAATACGTTAGATCCTAAGAAATTACGGTGATTGGTCCAGGAAAAAAAACAGTGTAATTATGGTATAATATACTTTGAAAAGTAACTTAACATAGTAATAATAACCTTTTGTGGGAGTGAATTACCTTACTTTATCCTGTACTGAAGTAAATATTAAAAAAAAACCATTTTAGTCCATAATTAACTTTTAACTAACTTACAAAGGATTACAATAATAATAAGAAAAAAAATTAAATCTAAACATTTACAAAATGATAAAACGAATACCTTAATAAAAATTAGTCTAAATCTGATCTTTTTTATAAAACAACAATTATCAAATACAATCTCTTAATTTTTATAAATGTTTTGATTTAATCTATTCAACATTTCCTCGCCAGGCTCAACATTAACGCACATTTGCCTATGCGTTTGGATAGACTGCTGCATCAAAAGATTTCCTTAAAGGGTTATTATTAATTTAACCGCAAAAATCCAGTTCCTGCAGATTCCGACCGTCGGTAGGTGGTAGATTTGTGCTGAGTACAGTGCATTTACCGTAATTACGGTGCACATGGCAACACTGGATACATCCAATACAATACACATTGTACGCGCAAACCAAACACGCTCCACTGAACACATCACCGCTGCGAATTTGTGACCTAAGCCTTATTAACTCAGAATCTAAAGAATTTAGCACTATAGTATCTCAGTCGATAAAACAGATAAACAAGTTTAGTTTAAACGATTTTAAAGAGATGTCGCTACTATGCTCCAAATCCAAAAGGCGGAAAAAACAGGTTTGACAATTGTGAAAAACAGTTGTTGCCGTATTATACTAAGGGTCAATTTCGTAAAACATTGTTCTGAATTGAACAATTTGAACATAAATTGTCTGTCAGTTTATAAATATAAAATTCACTTTAAGCGTTTTTTGTGTGTACTTTTCATCTTACTATTGACCTCTTCTGCTGCTTTTGAGCACGGAGCCAATACACAGTTATGTATTCTGCCCTTTTTGTCACAACTAACGCATTTACATTTTGGTAACTTTCGAGATTATATGAAGAGTCCAGGGAAAAAATGATCAAAGTCACTTGAGAATTTTAGGAAAAAAAAATTTTAATATGGAGAACTTTTAAATATTCGTGAAAGGACACGTGCAAATACTACATTAAATAAAGTCAATGCTGACTGAAATGTATGTAACGCTATGTAATCCATTTTAAATAAAAAACTATTTTTAACTTTTCCACCATTTAGTCGGAAGCATTGAGTAAAAGCTAATTTTTAAGGACATTGAACCTTATTAGGCCTTTTTCTGATTTAGGCAAAGTACGCTCAGCGTTTACCGAAACACCCCGTAGTACGCCGCCTCGATAAAGCTATTATATCCACATTTAGCTGTCAAATTCGAGTGATATACCGGTATTTTAAAATTTTATCACAATAGCGAACATGGTGAGCACATTTTTATGTCATCGTCAGCGCCGACGACCAATAAAAAAAAACTGCAAAATATTGACATATTGCCAAACATGGCTCACAGCTGATTTTAAAACATTTTATCAAAGTAAAAATTGAGCGCGACAAAGAAATAAGCTATATACGCAATTTGCTATCGTTGTCCTTGTTCTTCAAAATGTGTAACAATAGTAGATTACCAAATACGCGACTTAGATTAATGAACTGAATTAAATATTGTCACGCGGAGGTTTATCACACATATTCTGCCATGCTACGGCTACTGGATGTCGATATTAACTCAAAACGTATTCTATGTGACTTAGATCGTTATTTCCTTGGTCTCTTCATATATTTTTTGTCTACACTCATATGAACCCTCTATGATGTGTTCAAAAACTGCAAATTACGACCATCATAAATTGTTTTTGGTTTTGTTAAACAAATTTCTTATCTGTGAAAATGTTATTATTGCTTATTAATATCATCCCATTGACTTACAAATAAATGGACGACGGGTCTAATACAAAAACCACGAAAAAAATGTCCCAAGTTAACCTATTCGAAATTTAAATTGTAATGTCATCGCAGTATCGCGCTGTCAGTAGAACAAATGAAGACTAAAGCGGAGTGTCGCGCTCTGTATACGATTTTAGCGCCTTACAAGTGCGGACACTTTTTAGCGCGGACCCGACGTCCATATAATTGTAAGTCAATGTATCATCCAATTCGATTTAAATTTCGAACATCTCTGAAAAATAAGGCAATTTCATTCGACCTCAATTCTAACATCAGTCGAGATGAAGTTTTATTCGAAATGAAATGTCAATAGAAAACATTTTTGACAAATCTCACTCGTTACTTGATATCTTAGAGGATGGAAGATATCGAACGATATGATAGTTGGGGCCGATTCTAGTTTGTCAAGAATTAAAAATAAAAACTACGGTTGTGTGCCGTGAGAAAAGTTTTTATTTGCCGCCATTTCGCCATTCGTAACATGCGGTTCCTGAACACATCACAGAGAGCTTATAATATGTGTGTAGATAAAGCATTGTATGTAACTGTACATAATACATTAAAACACTCGTGTGATGTTTATAAACCCACACTCGTATTTTAATGAATTTTGTCATGTAACAGTCTCACAAACTACTATTTTTTCCTTTGAAAAATGTCAATAACACTGATTTTTCTGAACAGTCAATTTGAAACTAAATAAGATATAAAAAAAATTACTTATAGGGTTGTGGGTCTGGTTACGCTGATTCCATATAATATGTTAATAATTAAAAATATCGATAACGTTAGTTATGATTAGGAGGGCATAATAATTGTTCAAATGAAAATTCAGTCAGTTTATATAGGATACGCATAGTATTAGGCACAATTGTAAGAAAATGTTTTGTATATTACATTGTTTTAATATTGTTTTTACTATATATATTTTGTGCCATGATTTTTAACAATGGACGTAATTTTTATTATGAATCAATTAATATTCTTGTAATTATTGTATTTTGATTTAGTGTTATAAAATGAGAACGAAAAAATAATACAGCTACAAAATTTTATAAAAAAAAAGCTGCCGTGAGATTGCGTATTAACCTACTAAAGCCCAGTGTCCATTGTTGGCAATTCCAACAATAATGGTTAATTTGACATTTCTACGTACACGGATGAAGAAAAACAATGGAAGTGCCTTAAGACTCGATTGCTAAAATACAAAATATTTATTTCTCCTCACAAGGCTAAAGGACACATATTAATAATAAGGTACTTCGATTAGTTAGTTACATTTGTGGGAGACTGGAGCCTAAACTAGGTCTAGCCTGTATGATAGGTCTCCAGGCACCCACACCCCGCGTGTAGTACAACACATCGAGTGGATAATGGAGAGACAAGAGAGACTACATTAAATGTTATATTAACCTTGCAGCCAAGTCCAAACTCAATGGTACCACGAATTCGTTTATGGCAAACGGCCATTTTATCCGGAGCATATAATTAGATAAGATTATCATTTCCTGAGTTTAAAAACTACATTAAAATTTTAATTCAAAAGTCATATTACAAAATTGAAGACTATGTGACGTAGTTTCTAATATAAAGAATTAATGTCTGGACTGTTAATATAGTTTTAAATTTACCTTGTTGCGATATCGTCGAGTGTTCAATACCAAGGTATTGCGTACCTTATATTGCAAGTTACGACGTTTTCATTTTACATTGACATTTCAATCTATGTGCAGCCATCTAGCGGTTAATAGCTGAACAACGACGATTTTGAGATGATTATTTAGTTCTCCAAAACAGAAGCGATCATATTGCAGTGGTATAAGGTTTAATTTGGTTTCTCGTAAAATGATTGCAATAAAAAAATTATAAAACACAACATTTTAGATAAATCATGTTATAATTATTATAACATTCATTTCATGTTACAAACGTACCGATATTATTGTTTTTAAGTATTTAAAGTGTTATAGGCCACTATTAAGTATGACATTTTTAAATTTGATAACCCATTTTATAACACTACATTAAAATAACAAATTTTATTAAAATAAAATATTATATTTTAGAAAAGTGCCATTTTTTATAGTAATTTTAATATGTTGCAATATTTTTAATGAATACCTTATTTGAATTTACTTTTGACGATTACCTGAAACCTTTAGTGCCTATAAGAATAATTTTTAATCTTAAATATTAGTTATTAGAATATATTGTAAATTAAAATCGGAGTGACTTTTTGTTTATTTATCGACAAATTATAGTCAGATTTTAATTTGCGGATTGATGCTTCAGCTGTTTTAAGGGCGAATTCAAACTAGACGCTTATAGAAGCGCGGCAGCCACGCGTACCATTTACTTCACTAACTGTGACTTCTGAATATGGTATCGTCGATATTTTGTAGAATTGTGAATTAATTGTTGTATGTATGGGAATTAATTGTAGAAAGAGCCATTTCGAAAAATTTTTCAATGAGCATGTTTTAGTTTTTCATAACTATTATATAAACGGGACGTAAATATTTTAAAACGTCGTTCAAACCTAAAACACGCTTCGCATTGTCTACAAAACACCGAGGGTATAATAATTAGCAACTGAAGCGCTTCTATAAGCGTCTATTTTGAATGCGCCCTAATGAGAATTCCTCACATAGAAAACGACGCGTTTTTTCTGATGCTCATATGTCGCGGCAAATACATGACATTGTGTTTAAATAAAAAAGTCACTTCATATAATTAGTAATGTAATGTATAAAACCTTTGTGCTTTGCTTATTGCATTTATTGTTCATTTTAAATATTAAAAATGTGTCTTTTTAAATGTGTCTTCGCAGGAATGTTCAGTCGTCAATTATAGAATAGAAATATTATATAATTTTGAATAGTGATAAAGCCGGTATTGTGATAAAATATTTGCGCGAATATTTAGTAAAACCTATAATGAATTCCAGAACTAAATGTATGAATAATTACCGCTTTGCCAGACGAAAAATTTTTAAATTTTACGACAAAGTATATAAAAGCGAATTGGGAATTAAATACGTATTAAAAAAACACGTGAAAATTCGCGAATTATTACCGCTTTGCCAGACGAAAAATTGGCAAGAAATTACGATGAAGTTAACGTACCGCGAATTCTAAAACAAAACGTATGGAAAATTCGCGCAATAATTACCGCTTTGCCAAACAATTTTGCCCCGCATCCCAAAGCGTGGGTGGCCTTATAAATCTAAGGTTATTAAAGTTAGTGACTGGTTTTATGAAAAAAAAACATAATAGTGACCAAATGTGGCTTTATAACGCATAATTTGTTGTAAAAATTAAAACTAACGATTTTGGTGCACGTAAAGCATACGGAAGTCGAAATTTGGATATATAAGGCCTTAATTTATTAGTTGACATCCTTTTACGGCGTCGGTCAGCACCTGAACATTTGAGTTAATCACGTATGAATGTTTATGAATGAACAACATCGATACGATGATGGCATTTACTATGTTATTGCGATTCAGAACTTGATGCTGTCTGCGGTATCAGAAGCCGCCATTAAATAGTGGGCTTTACACTGACACTCTATCGCGCGTCATACAGCAATCCGCCAAGATTGACCGCGCGTGTAAAGACGTTGATAAAAGGCACTCCAACACGCGCCAGTTTCACGAGGTCTATCCTGCGCTATTAGCCTTTACACGCTTTCGCTTTGCGCGCGAAAGAACGTTAGCTTAAAAAATTCAAACAGGTAATCGCGCGCGATTGCGCGTTCAGGCTTTCCCGCTCGCAATCCTGTACGCTCCTGATCGCGCGTGATAGATTGGCTGTGTAAAGGGAACTAATGTCTGTTGACCCTTTGAAAATCCACCCCATAAAGTCCATTGCCATTGATTAAATTCCTTCTTATCGCATCAATGATTTACGTAATACTATAGTGGCCCAAAACTCAGCCACGCCGACCGCGTCACTAGCAGCCGCCATTAAATCCACAAGTGTGCAGGTGTTAGGGCATGCAGGGCACGATATGAGGTGGACCATCGTTTGAGTCGCACCGCACAATCAGTCCAGGTTAGAATCATCCGAAAATCCCCACCTGCACGACAATTCGTGCCCAGGAGGACGACTCCCAGAGGCGGGAGACACGTAGATTGTACTCTTTCGCGCCAAAGGTTGCACCTCGCCTGAGCTGGCTCAATACTCAGAGGATCGACACATTTGACAAAACTTTTCCGGTTCCTCAGTCACTGTTCACGCCTTATTTGATTTAAACATTTGGGACTTAATCGCGTATATTGTCCATGGTCACGTAGGAACTGAAGAGGCTGGTGTCAACATCTTCTAGCAACTACTTAGAAAACTCGGGTTTTTAGTTCCGATTTTTTAAAATCAAATAATGACTTCCATATCAAATACGGACATTCATGTTCACGTGTATGCCACTCTTTCACACCAAAGGTTGCATCTCACGGGCACATGGGACTTTTCAAGCGTGACAAACGCAGTGGCAGTGCCCAGAACACCTGATTCTGATATTTATCAAAAGGATGTCAGCTAATAAATTACAATATTATGTAATTGTTACAAGTTCACAAAGTTACTAGTTGCACATTATGACAGGTGTAGGTAGGCTACGTCTGTGCAGTTTCAGCGTCCGGTTGCCGAAAATCGAGAATCAAAATTGCGCAGACGCAACGTTCAAGAGGTGCTTTTCCACCGGCGAGACGGGAATTGAAATCTGGCCAGTCTATTTCTACCAAAAATTGCCATTAATAGCTATAACAAACTCGCGGTTTTTATTAATGTAAATGTGATGGTATATAGAGGATATATGGTAACGGAAAAGAATCAGATGAGGCCATCTTTTTTAAATCTCAGATCGTGTGCTGTTGAAATTACAGGCACATGGGACGTGTCAACTTATGTTTCAGGGTGACGGGCGCAGTGGTAGTGCCCCTCAGATCTTTGCAATTTAAAGCACTGAGTGGCACTGTTACTGTTATGGACGGACGTGTCGCTTGCCACCAGGCGCACGACTTGTTCGTCCCGTCACTAGATGTTATAGAAAAAATGCAGTTGAATAATCTCACGATTCATATTAATAACTATCGATAAAAGAAATCGTGTTTACGTTGCAGAGTATTTCATAAGTACTTTATGCAGGCAACAATATGATTCAATATTACATCAACAAATATTTCAATTCTAACCTCGCCCGTCCTCGTCAATCCAAACCATTTCCACCGAAAGATGCGCTAGGAGAGAATTCAAATTTTGCTATACAAATTTCAAGTCTCGTCTCGCCTCGTTGGTGGAAAAGCACCTTAACCAAAGAAACTTAACATCGGTTTGTTATTTTGTCATTGCGAAGAAATCTGACCTAAAACTTGTGAAGCTGTAACAGACTGTAAAGGACTTTGTGATAGGATGTGGCCTTAACGAGATTTTAGAGTGTTTTTTAAAGAATTTACGGCTTAAAACTCCAATTAAATTGACATTCTGAAGACAGGGAACGTTGTGATTGTTGAATAAAGATTGAATATAAAATAATTGAGATGAAATAAATACTGTAACTTTGGCCACAAGTCGCAACATAACATTGCGCGCATACGCGCAATTTGTGGCCTTAAGTATATTTAAATTCTTTTAATTCTTTAAATTTAATATAAAATAATGTTGTCACTGTTTAGTCATCAGATGTGTAAAAAATACCGTTATTACTGGCAAAAATGAATGTGGGTAGAGAGGCCTGTTCCCGAAAAACCGAAATAAAAGCGGGGCTAAATGACAAATGGTCAATTATCCGTTTTAAGTAGCATAAGATAGAGCACAAAATTGTCTTTTAAAACCAGTTAAAATTAGTTAACGTTATCGGAACTTACCCTTAGGGCGCGTTCCCACTATGTCGTGACGACAGATTGTCGTGCAGTTTATAGTGTCGTGGCTTGTATATTTAAATGAAGTTGTTCACATATAGCACGACACGATTAACTCTCATTCACGATTTTTTATCGTTGCAACGACAAACTGTCGTCACAGTGGGAACAGCTAGTCACGACAGTCGTTCAAAGATAAAAAATCGTCTACGACGGATAGTCGTGATATGAGAACAGGCTAGACACGACAGTCGTCCAACGATAATAAAATGTGACGACATAGTGGGAACGCGCCCTAACGATGCATAGCTGAAATTTCAATAAACAATTTCAATATTTTAAAACTGGGTTATGGTTTTTTTTATTTTGTCACTCAGCCGCATTTTAGTTAACCGACGGCAGAATATTTTATGTAAGCCATAATTTGTTACTTTTTAACTTGAATTTATTGTTTTTTATGTACATTCTAGGTTCCATGATTAAAAGTAAATAAAATACTAAGTGTTTTCATTCTTTTTCATATTTAAAAAAACGAGGTATTTTCTATAACATATACATAAAAAGGATGTATAAGTTAAAAGCAAAAAATGCCATTTTGTAGCTTATAGCAACTTATGTGGAACGTATCGGTTAAAATTTTTGCTTAGTATTGAAAAATCATTACTGTAGTGAAAAAATAATATTTGATTAAGCTTTGAAACAACAGCAATAAACATGTTATTAAAAATATATTTGGAATTGTATTAGCTTTAAACTAGTGGAGTAATTTCACAAATATAATTGAATTAAAAATTATATTAGCATTGTTCAACTTGGCTCTCGCACTGCGATATTCGAAATTCTAAATATTTTGTTCTTGTTCGTTTGACTTGTTCGTCCCGTTACTTAATGTTACAAAAAAAATATCCTGTCATTGGCACTCTACCGATTCCCAGTATTAATGCAAACCTCCCCATTAAATTATCTTTTCTATACAAATCAGGTCTTAGGTGTAGTTCTAGACGTAATAAAACACTATGATTGTTGATAACGATGTTTAATTTCAGAACCCTTATTTAATTTTACACGCGACACCGACCCATTTAACGAAAAAAAATGATAATACAAAATAATAACGTTTATATTTATGTAAATAATATTTTGACATAAAGGGCGCCTTCATATTAGACGCTTATAAAAGCGCTACAGTGGCGCTACAACCGTGTCACTTCTAATTTTCATTCAATATTTCGAAACGCAGTTACAACGCCACTTTTGCACTCACAATTAGTGAACTAATAATGATCAGTACAGAGTACTAAAAAAACCGACCTCAAAAGTACGTGGAATTACGCCTATTTGCTAAGTTTTATTGAAATATCACCTAGTTCGCCACTATACAGGACTACTCAAGTAAATTCAGAGAAAACGCTTTGAATTGGAGAAATAGCAAAATCAACCATTAGAATAATTGCTCGTAAATTAAAATTAGGCGCTACCTATAAAAATGAATCTTCATGCGTGAACAGCCACCCTTCGAGGTGGATGCTTTTCTTCAAAATGAAATGGGACACTATGGAATTACCCCCTTTCCAACAAAAAAAGAATCATGAAAATCGGTTCACAAATACCGGAGTTGTCGCGTAACATATATACAAAGAAAAAATACAGTCGATTTAAGAATCTCCTTTCCTACCGACTTTAACGGTTAAAAACTACTGAAGCGCTGCAGACGCGCGTCTACAGCGCCCATCGAGTATATAACCAGAAATGTAGACGAAATAAGGGCCATATATTCCTGGTAACACATTAGCGATAGAGCTCTTATAAATATCAACTCTCGTTTGCACTGAAATATAGACAGGCCAACTACTGACCTGTGTGTACGTCTCTATATATTCCAAAAATATTCTGTATTTATTGTAATAAAGATAATATCTCTAATAATGCTGTGCCTTGCGTGTCTATTTGGTGGTGTGGGAAAAACAGCAAAACATCTAATTACAAAACAAACGGAATCAAATTTCATCGGTAATTAAATAAGAAATATGTAATTTTGCGATTTTCGTCCATTATAGCAAAGCTCAACTTAACTGGTCGATTTAAAGCGAAAAAGTTGACGACACCCGTCAATTGTTTCGAACTCGGGCTGGCCAATCGGAGCGTAGTTGTCACAGTAATGATATGGCAGAATAGTTTTCGAACAAATTAAATGACATTTCGCTTCTATTTCTGGTTATATACTCGATGACAGCGCCACACTTGCGCTTCTACAAGCATTTAATTTGAAGGCACCCTGAGGCTCAATGTAGCGTATAGAATTTCGCCTCGTTGCGCGTAAATTTGCAAGAATTCTCGCAACTTCACCTTGAGGCTATAGTAGATGTTCAGGTAATAAGACAGAGATGGGCAATGGGTTGAAACCCAATTAAGCTGCCCGGGTTTCTATCCAAAAAGAGTCGAGTTTTAAGCTATTTCTGCCCAAAATCGTGAGCGGAAACGGCGATTATAGAATAATTGTATAATTTCATACCTATTATAAATTTCGATGTGAAAAATCTTGCAATCCTGTGGATTCTCACTATCTACTAAGAATGCACATTACGACTCGATTTTTATGAAATCGATTCAAGTGTATACGACCCAACGATTTTTTATATCGATTTATTTCAAGCTAATCGATTAAATATGAAGGCAAATCGAATAGTCTATAGATCAGTGCCTCTCCCACGAGTTTACTGTGACAGGCAGGGTCACAAAAAGTAGCTAGCTAACGGGTGTACTACGTGAGTACGAATGCCGATTACACGAATGACGATATGTTAGAGGTAATGAAACCTCATTTGAGAATACCTGCGTGTATGTGGAGTCGGGTAAAAAAAAGGAAATACTTTGACTCCTATCAATTTCAAAATGTGGAACCAATATAAAATGTATAAGATTTTTGAATAAAATATTTAATAATTACTTCTCGGGCGTGAGTGTTTTCTTTCAGGTTATGGGCTATAAGAAGGCACTAATAAATAAATAAATAACGTAACTAAGCGGTTGAAATTTTGAAATACGAGAAGGTAAGAAGAAGAAGAAGAAGAAAATTCAAAATGGAGTCCTGCAATGTGAAACTTAGAACTAATGGCTCTAATTTTGTGGTCTGGAAATTTCAAATCGAAATATTGTTAAAAGCTAAGCAACTATATTCTAATATTGAAAAAGAAAATGACAATCCGGATGAAAAGTTTCTCGACAAAGATGCAAAAGCACAAGAAATCATTATAAATAGATTAGAGGAGGGAACTATGAACTTGGTCCTATCATGCAAAACGGCATACCAAATGTTTACAAAATTGAAATCTGTTTTTGAGCCTAAAACGAATATAGATACTCATTTACTACAGCAGAAATTTTTCTCTATCAAATATGAAGAAGAAGGTATATGTATGTTTGTCGCAAAGCTCGAGGAAATACGTAACAAACTTGCAGAAAACAAAGAAAATATATCTGAGACTATGATGATAACAAAAATAATAACGTCACTACCTGCGGTCTACAATCATTTTGTCACTGCATGGGAATCAGTACCCCGAGAATATCAAACTTTGAATGAACTCACGTCTAGACTGCTGCTTGAAGAGCACAGATTAAAAGAAAACGTGCCAATGCAAGCGTTAGCAATGCGATCTCATCCTTTGCAATCACGTAAATATAGAGTTTCCGTTACTTGCCAAAAATGCAACCGATCCGGTCATGAAACAAGGTATTGCAAAGCGGGCATAAAATGCCATTATTGTGGAAAGTTTGGCCACTTTGCGAATGAATGTAGATTCAACTTACACAAGTTTGCAAATAGAGGAGGCAACCGAGGTCGTGACAAAGAACACGGATGCACATATAACTGTCAAGCAGCTAACGCATTTGTTGGAACAACGGATAACAACCTAGTTGAGTGGTTTATGGACTCTGGAGCATCAGAACATATGTGTAAAGACAAGGACATGTTCATTGAATTAACTACAGAAAAGAATAAAACTGTTAAAATAGGCGACGGATCAATGCTGTCGATAAAAGGTATTGGGTGTATTAGGTTAGAAGCTTACAATGGTAACCAGTGGATAGAAACCACTATATCAAATGTTTTGTATGTGCCGGATTTAAAGGTAAACTTATTCTCAGTAAGTAGAGCTGTAGATAAAGGGTACAGTACAATTATTGATAGTAAATTGTGTAAAATAATAGATTCTGAAGGGTCTGTTAAGGCTATTGCTGAGCGAAATGGAAATCTGTTTAAAATGATTTTTCGTTTGTATAACCAACCTCCTTCAAGTAATGTTGTTCTTGATTTGATTGACTGGCATGACAGACTAGCACATCAAAATTTGACACAAATCAAAAATGTACTGTCAGAGCACGGTGTAATTTACAAAAATATTTCAATTGCTGTTTGTGAAAGTTGCTGTGCTGGTAAACAACATAGAGATATCTTTATACGTAGTGAAAATCGTGCAAATTCTCCGTGTGAGTTAGTACATGCCGACCTCTGCGGTCCTATGGAAGTTTCATCTATTGGTGGTTCTAAATATTTTCTTCTGTTCAAAGATGATTACAGTAATTTCAGAAAAGTATATTTCATCAAAAACAAGTACGAAGTTAAAAACTGCATTGACAATTTTATTGCTCTAGTAGAAAAACAGACTGGATACAAATTAAAAATATTAAGGACGGATAACGGAACAGAATTTGTCAACAATGAGGTATGTAAAATGTTGAATAAATATGGAATCGTACATCAAAACTCTATAAGGTACACGCCTCAACAAAACGGTAGGGCTGAACGGGAAATGCGCACAATTGTAGAAGCTGCCAGAACAATGTTGAAAGCAAAGTCAATGACCAAGAGATTTTGGGCAGAAGCTGTGAATACAGCCATTTATGTACTAAATAGAACTGGCCCAAGTCCCGTAAAGAAAAAAACACCGTTTGAACTTTGGACAAACAAATCAGTTGATTTTAATACTTTTCAAGTTTTTGGCAATCGTGTTTCTTTTCACATTCCGAAGGAAATTCGTAAGAAGTGGGACGATAAGAACGCGATTGGAATATTTGTGGGATATGAAGAAAATGTAAAAGGATATCGTGTTTATGTTCCTGAAAAAGACGATGTTATTTTGACCAGGGATATAATTTTGCTGTCAAATACAGATATCGAAGAAACAAAGACGGAACGGCCGAGTTCACGCGTAATTGACTCTACTGATAGTAATAATTGTGAAATTGAGGAAAATGAAAAAGAAGTAGAGGTTGAAAGGATGGAAACAAGAATAAATAATAGTCAACTCGAAACAGTTACCAACGAAGAATCTGTAGAAACAATTGATATCGAGCAAAGTCAACAAAGCGAACAAAGGAGATTGAGAGATCGTAGTAAGATTCGACCACCACAAAGATATGAAGACTCAGAAATGTATAGTGTACTTCATTTTGCCGAAGTATTTGAACCTAAGTCTTATGAAGAAGCAATTAACGGCAATGAAGCTGATAAGTGGATTGATGCAATGGAGAAGGAAATATCATCCCTTGCGGAGAATAACACGTGGACTGTTGTTCCCAAGCCGGCTGATTGCAAGCCAGTTGATACCAAATGGCTTTTTAAAATAAAGAAAGGCGAAGACGGAAATAAGTTTTTTAAGGCGCGTTTGGTAGCTCGTGGTTTCAAACAAAAAGAATTTGTATCGGCATCCGAAGTTTACTCGCCGGTCGCACAGCTCACAACTTTCAGAATGTTTGTTGCAATAAGTGTGAAATTGGGAATTAAACAGCATCAAATGGACGTCTGTACGGCTTTCCTTAATGGTAAGATAAATGAACTTGTGTATGTGAGTTTGCCTGTGAATTTTAATATAGAAAGTGATAAAGTATGTAAATTAAATCGAGCTCTGTACGGTCTTAAAAAGTCGCCTAAGTATTGGTATGACACATTAGATGACACTTTAAGAAAATATGGTTTTACAGCCAGTAAAAATGATTATTGTTTTTATTATAAAGTGAGTAACAGTATTAAAACTTATTTCCTGGTGTACGTCGATGATTTCCTAATTATGTCGACAGACAATAATGAATTGCTCAATATAAAGAACTATTTACAGAAATGTTTTAAAGTTAAAGATCTAGGTATTGCTAAGTGCTATCTTGGCATAAATGTGTTACAGAACGGTGACCATACAGTTTTAAGCCAAACAGAATATATCGCAGGATTATTACGGAAATTTAACATGCATGAGTGTAAGCCGGTGTCCACACCGATGGACCAAAGTGTAAAACACAGTTTACTGAAATTACATATGTCTGAAAACGAAGCCATCGAAATTAAATGTAGAAAAGCTATCGGTGCAATTATGTATTGTATGTTAGCCACGAGACCAGATTTAGCTAATAGTATGTCAATACTGAGTCGTTACCAATCTTGCGCTTCTGAAGAATTATGGACAGCTATTAAAAGAGTTTTACGTTATTTAAAAGGAACTATGGAGTTAGGGTTAATATTTCATAAAAAATATTCTGATTCTTTTATTGAAGGTTATGTAGATTCAGATTGGGCAGGTGACCTGCTAGACCGTAAGTCTACAACTGGTTACGTATTTAAAGTTTTTGGGTGTACTGTAAGCTGGCTTTCTAAAAAGCAACAGTGTGTAGCTTTATCGTCTACTGAGGCTGAGTACATGGCACTCAGTCAAGCTTGTACTCAAGCTGCGTGGTTATGTAAAATGTTAGAAGATACATTCTTGTATGATAAAATGCCTAGCACAATTTTGTACGAGGATAATCAGGGTGCAATTAAAATAGCTGAGAGTTTAGATTCAAAGCGTCTTAAGCACATAGATATTAGGCACAATTATATCCGAGAACAAGTACATAAAGGAGCTGTCGTTTTGAGGTACATTGATAGCAAGGAACAGTTAGCCGATATCTTTACAAAACCTCTTGACAGAATGCTTTTTGAAAAATTTAGAATAATGCTAGGGCTGTGTTGAGTTCAGTTTTGTTTATAAGTAAGAGGTCCCCCCCCTTACATTTATTAATTAAGTTTTCATTAAGAGGGGGTGTTAGAGGTAATGAAACCTCATTTGAGAATACCTGCGTGTATGTGGAGTCGGGTAAAAAAAAGGAAATACTTTGACTCCTATCAATTTCAAAATGTGGAACCAATATAAAATGTATAAGATTTTTGAATAAAATATTTAATAATTACTTCTCGGGCGTGAGTGTTTTCTTTCACGATAGTGCGTAGACGGTTGCGCGAGAGCTTAAATGCGCGATAGTTAATTTGCGCAAATGGTCAGTTGCGCGAAAGCTTGAGTCTGCGATAGGTCATTAACGCGAATAACGATAGCACGAAGACAGATTTGAGAAACCTAGAAGGCAAGGTAATTGTTGCAAGTACTCCCATGGCTGCAGGTTGTTGCAATTCGGACAAAAAACTATCATAACTGCCACTGTAATCTCTTAGTAGAGGCAATAAAAGCAATAAACATTTAACAACAATATGAACAACTTTAACGTTGTTCATATTAATGCGCAAAGCCTTGCTAGTCATTATAACGATCTCGTGACATCTTTCACCAGCAAAAATATTCATGCAGTCCTTATTTCAGAGACATGGCTTAAACCTTCACTACCATCTACTCAGTACCCTTTACCAGGTTTTAGGCTCATTCGTAATGATCGAGCCTACACCATTGGATCCCAGGGCGGTCGTATGAGGATGGTTGGTGGAGGTGGCGTAGCGATTTATCTACGATGTGACATTGACTGCGAGATCGTAGCACAGTCGGTGACCAGCGCGGACTCTCCTGAATATCTTTTTTTGGAAGTCACTCTTCACCACACTAGGGCCCTACTGGGAGTTTTTTACAGTCCTCACCTAAGAGTTGACTACTTTGAGCAACTAGAGTCGGTTCTGGCTGATCTACGTACCCGCTACGAACATATTATACTCATGGGTGACTTCAATACCTGCCTTATTAAGCGTGACTGCCGATCGAGGAAGTTGCTTTCACTCTTCCACTCACTTTTTTTGAATTGCCTCGAGTTGTGTCCCACTCACTTTCCGCATAATGGTCAACCTTCCCTTCTTGATCTGATCATCACTTCTTCTCCTAAGCTGGTTGATTCTCATGGACAGTTTAATGCTGCTGCTTTTTCTTCACACGATTTAATTTATGCTTCGTTCAAAATTCGTCCACCTAAGCGCAGACATAAAACCTTAATGCTCCGCAATTATGGTAAAATAGACAAAAATGCCCTTTTTGATGATGTGCTGAATTCTGATTGGGAGCTAGTGTTTGGAGCGGAAGACGTGAATGAAATGGTTCAAGCTTTTAACTCTATTATTTTGACCATCTTTGACAAGCATGCTCCTCTTCAAGTTGTCCGAGTCAAACATTTCCCCGCCCCTTGGCTCACGCCAGATATCAAAGAGGTTATGGAGAGGCGCAACAGAGCACGTATCAGATTGCGGAAGAATCCAACCAAGATCAATAGTGAGTCCTACATCGAGTTACGTAACCGCTGCAACAAGCTCTGTAGGAACGCCAGGCGTAAACATATTCACTCCACTATCGAAGGTTGTCCGCATACTAAGATGTGGAAATATTTGAAGTCACTAGGCATAGGTAAAGCTGATCATGTCTTTCCCTTCAATGTCGATCTTAACGCACTGAACGACTACTTTGCATCTTCCCCAGTATGTTTAGATTCAGTCATAAAATCGCGAACTTTATCTGTCCTGGCCAATGCACCTTGTCTTGCTTCAGCCTCTTTTGATTTTGGGAAGGTTACGACAGCAGATGTGTTGAAAATACTTAAGTCTGTCACCACGAAGGCTGTTGGTAATGACGGTTTGAGTCTTGATATGATCACTCCAATACAGGACCTAGTAGCTCCTATCCTAGCTCATATCCTTAATTTTTCACTTTCCAGTGGTGTGTTTCCCACTATATGGAAACAAGCCCATGTAATTCCTCTCCCTAAAAAATCAAATCCTTCTTCTTTCTCCCATTACCGCCCTATCTCCATACTTCCTGTATTGTCTAAAATCCTTGAGCACTATGTCCATAATCGACTCACTAACCACCTCCTACGTTACGACATTTTCAACCATGTGCAGTCTGGTTTTCGAGCGGGCCATAGCACAGTTTCTGCTCTGGTGAAAATCACTGACGACATTCGTCTTAATATAGAAAATAAAAAAGTTACTGTCCTCACTTTATTGGATTTCAGCAGTGCTTTCAGTACTGTTGATTTTAATTTGCTTCTTGCTGTGCTTAGAACTTTAAATCTACCTCCCTTAGCCGAATCCTGGTTTCGTTCGTATTTGTTTGGCCGTTCCCAACTCGTAAAGACCGGTGACATGCACTCGGACTGGTGTAGCCTTACGGCTGGCGTTCCGCAGGGTGGGGTTTTATCACCTATACTTTTTTCGGTCTTTATCGGTGGAATTACATCATCACTCACGTCTTCTTTCCATCTCTATGCCGATGACCTTCAAATCTATACTGCAGCCCGTCTTGAAGATGTAGTTACTGCTATCGGCACATTGAATTCCGACCTACAAAAGGTTTCGGTATGGGCTAAGAACTACGGACTTCTTTTAAATGCACAAAAGTCCCAAGCCATAATTATTGGCAGTCGCCATTCCATCTCCAAGTTTGAGTCTATGGTGATGCCCAATTTAGTTTTGAATGACACCATTATTCCTTTTTCCACTTCAGTTAAAAATTTGGGCATCATAATGGACCAGACACTTTCTTGGTCGGAGCATGTCGCCGATGTAAGTCGTAAAATCTTTGCATCACTTCACTCCCTCAAGCGGATGCAGTACTTTCTTCCTCTGTCTACCAAATTTATGCTAATACGCACTCTTCTTTTTCCTATTCTGGACTATGGTGACGTCTCCTATCTTGATCTTTCGGATAACCTTCTTAATAAATTGGAGCGGCTGCAAAATCAATGTATCAGATTTGTGTTTGGATTGAAAAAGTACGACCACATTTCCAAGTTTAGAGATGAGTTGAAGTTGTTGCCTATTCGTTTACGTAGAAATGCTCACATTTTATGCTTCCTCTATAAAATCCTGTTCCATCCCACTTCACCTAGCTATCTACGTGAGCGTTTTCAATACCGCCAGGCTATGGGTGACCGCCTGCGTTCTGGCACCAATTTGTCCCTCGTCCTTCCACAACACAGTTCCCAAAAATATTCGAACTCGTTCACGGTAAATGCTGCCCGTATGTGGAACCTTCTCCCGGTCGAGGTCAGACAGTCGCCTTCGGTTCGGGTTTTCAAGGGTGCTCTTTTGAAGTTTTGGGATTGTTCAGACTCCACATGTTAGAGCTTTTGAAATATTTATTTACATTTGATATATTTATTTATAGTTTTATTATAGAGTTTGTATGTATTAATGTATCAATATTACTTAATATATATGTATTCGTATGTACATTTGATTTATTAAATTTATCTGTATATTTATTGAGTATAGTATATTCCATTTCTTTACTTATCTGTTTTTAGTGCCACCCCAAAAACCAACTTTCCTCTCAGATTTTTCAAAGGTTAGTTGGAAGAAATCTCTTTATGGGATAAGCTCGCCTTTGTACACAAATATTTAAATTGTTTCTGAAAATTTGTAAGTTACTTTGTGGTACAATAAAGTGTTTAAATAAATAATAAATAAACATTTTGTAATAGTTTCATTAAATTTGAACGAAACTCGACTTACAACAAATATTTAGTTGTAAATAATTTTTGCCCTCGATTTCGGCCATTAATGGGTTTTAAAACCCAGGTGCTTGCCTATCTCTGAATTTAGATCTTTAAACAACAAGGATAATGATATAATGTTGAGTAGAAAAATTAAATGTATTTTTCGTCATTAGAATGTGATTCCTTATTGCCTTCCAAACATGAAGCCGTGAAGGAACCACCGCGTAATCATGCTAGGCGTACCAGTTAACTTTTGACAGCTCGAATTCTAATCAATTAGTGATGTGCTAATGCGTTTCCGATACGATTTTTTATCGGAATCGATTTTATTTATGAAGTTTAAATCGTGAATGTGAGCGGGTTCAAAAAAGAAGATATTGTCTGATTGGGATCGTGATGTTGCGTTTGACAATTTGTATACTTACTCAGAATTAATAATTAATGTTAATGAGGATTGAAGTGACGATTCCCGTTCGCGTGGAGAAGACTCCGACGATTCATTGTAATAAACAATAAAAATTATTATAATTATTTATAACTTATTTCATATTTTCATTATAATTTATTAGACAGGTACCAAAATTTAAGAAAGTGAATAATTTTTGTTACATAATCTGTTGGCTCGATAAATATTGGAGCTAAAGAGCACGTCGCTTCACTAAAATTAAATAATAAAAGGGTCGTTTTCAGGTAACTTCCAAAAATGTGTCACTTTCAATAACTTTTATGTTGTTACATGAATGCTAAGCATTATTTATTTAATATGATTGCTTGCTTACTTAGTATGTGTTACACATAAAAAGACTACTTTACTATGTCACAATAATAAATAAAAATTTAAAAAAGTGGGCAATTTCTCTTTCATGGGAGCCGGTTCCACGTCGCCCTAATTTTATGAAAAGAAGAAAAAAAATTAAATACTCGTGGATATCGTAATATTTCTCATCGAGGATAAACTCTAATAAC
Organism: Hyposmocoma kahamanoa; assembly: GCF_003589595.1. Lineage (NCBI taxonomy): Eukaryota > Metazoa > Arthropoda > Insecta > Lepidoptera > Cosmopterigidae > Hyposmocoma > Hyposmocoma kahamanoa. Next base: position 2,053,625 of record NW_020654229.1, on the reverse strand, counting down.
TTACACGTCGAATACATACCGTAAGTTTCTAATTTATTATAAACAAACATGTTTTCTCGGGAATACAAAATGTGTTTAAATTTTTCTTATCATTAGTGTCAATTCAACTAAAAGCCTCCTAATAACAAAAGTTCATACCGCATCACCTTCATCCTTCGCAAACGTGAGAAGGGGCTCCTGTCGGTTTGGAGTGTACACAGTGAAGTAACCTATGCATCTCCGTTTTAGCATAAAATCGACTTAAATACCAATTTCAGCGCTAGTGACTAAATCGTTCTCATTCATGTAAAACCATCTATCTAAATAAGTATTAAGTAATAGTTTTATAAACTTTATTGTACATCAATTAGACAAAGGGAATTTAACGTAATGATGCTGATGATAATGGTGATCATGATGATGATGTTGATGGTGGTGATGATGATATATTGATGTATAACGAAGTTTATATGACATCAACAAAATACTTATTTAGATTTATTTATTAATTACATATAGATAGGGAGATGGACGGATGAGAAGGATTTTGATACAAGAAGTCATATTAAAATATTTGTTTCATGTTAAATGTTGTTAAATGTTCTTTTGTGAACGATAAAATGTGTGTTCTAATAATAATTTCTCATTACTGTGCCGTCTTTCTCATTTATGTTTATGAGAAAATTATTGTGTTACTGTAATCTCATTCGTGTCACATAAAATATCGTTTTTTGTTGTGTTTAACTTAAATATTTCTGTGATTTTATAATTATTGACATTGCTTGAACTTATTCGTACGTTTAAGACCTTAAAACCAACAGAAAAAAGGGTTTTACATAAATCACTCAAAAAGTGCCATTGAAATTCGGAAAGTGAAATTCACCCAAAAGAGTCCAGAATTAAATTGAATTTTTTCGTCCATGGTTGTATGTCAACAATTACGAAACTTTAGAGGCATGCATATGTTAAAAGTTAAACAAATGGTTGGATGGAGTACCTATAAATGTACATTTCACAATAATGGGCCAAAATCAAGTCTGGGCTGTATTTATGATTTACTTGTAAATTAATACATATTTCGTATTTATGTTTTAACAACATGGACTTGTATATTAAATTGGACCGCGTACTAAGTTAATAAAACGAGCCGAGTGAGAGGCTTCAAAGTAGTATTGCGTCTCTTTCTAATAGGGTGTTCATTCATTTTTCAGCCAGCCATATGGTTTGTAACTTTTTAATTTTACAGAAAATGTGGCCGCTTATGGATGACCAAAACTACTAATATTATTTTATAATACAAATGAATATACCTACTTATTTGATATGCTACTTCATAATAGAAGGTTCCATCGTTGATATATACATATATTTTTTAAAGTTAATAGACTAGACACTACCTAACATGATTTTATTTAGCGCTGGCGACATGTTATACAAGGACAGACCACTACTTCGAGCTATCTCACCTGACTCGGTCTTTTACTTTTACTTAAAATAAACCTTAACATAACCCAATAAGGTGTAAATTTGTAATATTGGTATATCGAATTGCGCGATCCAGTTTATGAAATATATAAATCGGTGCATTTCAATTACTAGTAATTATTAATGTAAACATTACTGCGTTCCGGTTTTAACGGGTAGGTTGGTGAAATTACAGGCATAGCCCAAGGGTGCTGGTAAAATTACAGGCACATGGGACTTGTCAACTTTATGTCTCAAGGTGACGTGCGCAGTGGCAGTGCCCCATGGATCTTGCGACGCGGCCGGCACTGCAACTGCACCCCTGGTTCAAACCCGTCACTTCACCCGTCACCCGTCACAACTAGCAAAAAATTGTTTATTTATTAGGTATTATATTTATTTATTCATTATTATTATTTAAAACATGTTTCGTATTTGCATTATTTACCTATATTTCAATTACTACCTAAAAATGTATTTTGTAATTGGTATTGTAAATATCTGACAGTAATGTACAGATGGCAGCACATCACGCTTCACCATTGACGGATTTTGTTCCGTTGCGCAGGAGGCGATATGCGAAGAAAAGCTTTTTTTTAATGTAATATGAATAAAAATGGAAGTAAATTAATTTGCTACAACGCGAACCCAATGATGGTTGAATCGTGCAAAATAGCTAGAAAATACACGTAATAAATAATAATGATGCAACATTTAATTGTTGATTTATTATACAACCCCTGTTGTTGTATCTGTTTACCCTGTTTTAGAACCGATGGAAATAATTAGTTGAAAATAATTACTGCATGAAAAAAATATATATATTACTTCCATTTTTATTAACATGGACTTCCGCAAAGTAACGCCTGTATCTATTAATTACTTAATGTGCTATTGACTGTACTTTGTAATTAATACTTCAAATACTGGAAGTATTGTAGTCCGGTTAGTAGCAAATAATTGTATTTGGAATCTTAATTAAAGCATATCACGTATGTGGCCCAGACCTGGCCATGATGTACAAAAATGGCTCTATTACAGTGTAATAAGTAACACAATCATAGAGTATATAACAATATTTATTATGCACAAAAATTTCCAGAAAACACTATAAATTACCAAAAAAACATTACCAATTTTCACAATGTCACTTGAAAAACTTCTATTGGTATATATGGACTAGCGTACATAGTGATGCGAGTGCTGTATTAAACACAGGTACCATGTTGGCGCCTCCCTGAAAAAGTAAATATGGTGAACAGACATGATCATAATAATTAACCCCTATAGTTATCTTTTTTATTTTATTCCATTTCTGGCGGCCACTAGACTTGGGCCAATGTCAGTTTCGATCAATGTTGGCAATTAATATAGAGCAAAAAAGACAAAGCTTAGGTAGCAGCAAGGTATTTATTTTTAGATGAATCTTTGACGGAATGCTGTTGTGGAGATCATACCCGAGGTAAAAAAAAACATTCATGGACAAACAACCAACTAAATCATTATATTATTAGAGCATATAAAACATCGAGTATATAACCAGAAATAGAGACGAAATAAGGCCTTCCATCCCTGGAAACTCATCAGGCAAATGGGCCTTATATCACTTTTGGCTGATGCGATGGGTGATGGATTCTAGGTTGACGTCGTTTCCAAGGATTACAGTAAGGCTTTTGATCGAATTAGGCATTCTATACTCTTGAAAAAACTTGGCATAAGAGGTGATTTGTTCAGATCATCGAGTATGTAACCAGAAATAGAGACGAAATGTCATTTAATTTGTTTGTGTGGAGTTTAATAATTAGATAAGATTAATAGTTATTTTTTATAATCCCTTTAGTTTTAGAGCTATTCCGCTAAAACGAATTTGGTACTTTTAATGCGCAAAATTCAACATCTCCTGTCGCATGTCACGCGAACTTCAGGCATATATTTGTTTCACAAATTTGGGCGGAGCCAACGTCAAAACTTTTTGGCATGAGATCTCTTAATTAATTATTATTTCTTTACTTTTGTTTTCCTTGTTTGTGTTTTTTTTTTGTATCTGTGTTGTGGCGTTGCAATAAATGTCTATTCTATTATATTCTAATAAGTAAATAATACCAAAACAATTTGATTTAGCAAAATAGATTTTCTGTGCTTCTTCTCCGGTGACTCACTCGCAATTCTGTGTCGATAAGTGTGATATCACCTTAAAGCGTGAAACGTACATAGCGGGTGCGGGTCTCGCGCGAGTCGGGTCGGGCCCGGAATTAGACCCGCCGCGGTTTCGACCCGCGCCCGATCCGCGCCCGACCTGCACCCGCTCTCTGTGTATTTCAAGCTTTAGAGTTGCCAAATAAAATACTTACACGCCGCGAGCATTTATGCAGAAAATGATGGTCGTTGGTAAATCGAAAAGTGTGAAGTTTGGAATGTGGTGGTTCGGGCAGGTCGGCCCACCGTTTTGGGCACCGGTTGAAAATGAAATTATCCTGCCACGGAACACGGAATAATACGCTGTATTGTCTAAGCATTGATTCTAATGGCAGCTACTCCTCAAAAGCGGTTTTTGTAGCAGTAGGAAGAGCTTCCAAAGAACTACAGGCACAATACCTATTTAGTAGCAGTAGAGCTCCTTGTGAAAGGGTACGTCCAGTGAAGTACTGCCACCTAACCTATTTCCGTTGCCAAGCAGTAATGTTAGCATTACTGTATTCTGGTTTAGAAGGGTAAGGGTGCTAGTGAAATTATGCACGAGACTTGTCAATTTATGTCTCAGTGTGACGGGCGCAGTGGCAGTGCCCCTAAGGGCTTTGCAATTTGTAGCTCTGAGTGCACTGCCACTGTTATGGATCGGCGTGCCACTCATCACCAGGCGTCCGATTTGTTCTTCCCATCACTAATAAATGAAATCTGCCTTCAAGGAATAACGTAATCAGAAAGTACTTCAGCAGCTTTATTTTGATTGCCTCTCCCGATCGGAAACTGCGTCTTTTCCGAGTCGAGGCGCATAATTGCGATTCACCACTGGCCGATCCGAAACTTTGACATTTCTAATCGGAACAACAGTTGATTTAACTCACAAATTAGAAAGATATAGTAGGAATGAGGTTCATCTTCTCGCTCAGAAACCCATCTGATTTCGAGACTACCCGATCAGATGAATCCCAATTTGAATCAAAATCAGGGCCCAGGTCTTTGCGATTTAAATACCTGAGCGAACTTGTAACTGTTTTGGGCTTGCAAGTCGCTTACTACCAGGGCCCTGATTTTAATTCAAACCGGAACCAATCCGATCGGGTAGCTCATCCGCAATATTATACGTCACGACTCGGAAAAGACGCATTTTCCGATCGGAAGAGGCAATCAAAATCAAGCTGCTGAAGTGAAATGTATTCCTTCCGACACAAAAACATAACATTAATACCACCAGCTTTGCGATTAACATTGCATTCGTCTAATTCGCTTGTTATGTCAATTAAAATTTATAATAAATTACCAAAAATAATAAAAAACAGACATTAATCGAAACAAGCGAGTTCTTAGGTTTTCGCGATTGTTACACATAAAAAAATCCCATGATCATGGTCAACCGTGACCATGGGACCTGCAAAGGGCACGAAACGTTGGTTTGTTTGAAAGAACTAATATACGTGATTAAATCCGGAAAAATAGTTTCATTTCCTAAGCGAAACAAAATTTATAGAAGAGTTAAAAACATAATACATTTAGTGGCACCCTTACCCTCCAAAACCGGATCACAGTAACGCTGACATTACTGCTTGGCGACAGAAATAGGTGGCAGTACTTCCCTGGACGAACTCTGTCACAAGGAGATCTACTGCTACTTATTCAACAAGGACTGAGATTGGCTACATTAAGCTCCACTTTTAATTCAGTCTAGCTTTATTGATTCCCGCCTTGCAGATTAAAGAAATGGTAAATACTGACCGTTGCCAAGGACATCTTCTTGGTGACGGAGCGGTCGCAGCTGATCTCGTCCACTGACGTCCTGAACTTTTCTACCTCGCGTTGGTTTATGCGATCGGGTTGGAACTTGAAACTGCAATGAAAATGGATTTGAGAGCAATTTTCAGTCTTCAATCATGTTAGTTTTTCTAAAGAAGGAAAGAAAACTTGCGGAAAATTCTGGGACCGACTCAAAGGAAATAATGAAAGCTGAAGGTCAAGGAAGAACCTTGAAATTGAAGATCGATGTTCGGATCCAATGTTGTGCGAGAAACTAAAGCAGCGAGATTTCGCTGGCTCGGACACGTGTAGAGAATGGGAGAGATTGTACCTACCGCGAAGATATTTTAGATGACCGAGTGGACGTCCTAGGTACAGTCATATACAAGAGATACCTGACCCCCTAACATGCCCAAACCGACCTTTTGGTTCTGAGAGCCATCTTACAACATCTTACGTGTTGAACATAGAAAAAACTAAAGCAATTTCAACTTTATCGTGTAAGCAATACAGTGGAGTGTTGCTTGAAGATAATCAAAATATCTTTAAAACCAATACTAAATTTTGTCATTTAACTTCCAAGTAAATTGGACGAGCGGTTTGTTGTATCGACTGCCAGTTACAATACCCATGGTTCGATTCCACGAGTACTGCTTTGTTTCAACAACATTGTTTCACTTCTTAATGTTAATGTTGTAAGCGACATATTAGATATATAAATAATTTTGTCCTATTGTAATTATATTTTTGTAATATTAGAGCACTATTTATATTAAAGAGTATATTTGGTCATGAGTATTGTTTCCGTTGCTACATTGTTAGGTTGGTAGCGCCAGTAGATTTAGTTGATGGCGCCACAATACACTATGTTGGTGGCGCCAAAAATGCAGCCCTACCAAAAAGCTCCCACCATACTGCTAACGTTTCTTAATTTGTGATACTCGAGTGCTCGACATTCTGTTTGTTGGAGTCTCAGAGGACAGTGCCTCTCATCTTGCTTTACCGTGCCATTTTATCATGCAAAGTGTAATAAGTCTTCATATCAATAAACGAAGAACACAAGGAGTTGGAATTTTATTTGAATGAATGAAACTTTCTAATAATATCGAGTTCTTAGGTTTTCGCGATTGTTACACATAGGAAATGAAACTATTAATATAATATATAAACTATTGTAACTATAGTGAAAAAATAGGGTGGTTTGCATTAATATTAGACATAACTGGTTGAAGACTGTACCACCTCAGTCAACCGTGACCATGGGACCTGTAAAGGGCCCGAAACGTCGGTTTGTTTGAAAAAACAAATATACGCGATTTAAATCCGGAAAAATAGTTTCATTTCCTACTTTCTAACAATGTTGACAAATCACAATATTTGTTCACTAGAAATTGCCTACGGTGGGTAGATATTATTAATAAAGCGTAAGGTGGATATGGATAGATTAGCAAATCACGAAATCGCTCTGCAGTTTGCATACGATCGTAACACCTGTGATTACGCATTGTTCCACGTTTCGTTCCAATTTGTCTATTCAGTTTTAATTACTTCCAAGGTTTTAGTGACTTTGAAAGTTTTCTTTCTTTTAATATCTCGCGCTTAACGGAATTATTAAAATTAGAAATTATTGTTCAAAACTTAGACATTCCTTACACCTAACCAGACGTTAAAAACAAAAAACAATATTATATAATTATTAATACAAAGATCGAACACTCAGAAAAAACACTCAGAAAAATTCCTTCGTTCCGGTCGGATTCGAACCGGCGTCTTCTTGCATACCATGCCAGACGCTATACCAACTAAGCCACGGAACGAACCAACGGACCTC
>NW_020654229.1:2001856-2006400 GCF_003589595.1 Hyposmocoma kahamanoa | reverse complement strand
TTACTAAGTACTGTCTTTTTTTACAGAGGAAATGGGCAAGCCTGGTATATCGGAAGAAAAGATAGCGGAATTGATTTCCGGTGAATCCGAAATGCTGAGAGAGGCGCATGTGATGGGGTAAGTTTCAAAGTCCGATAGATCGATTGAAATTTGATTCAGAAAATAAAAAGCTTGTATTTATTTCATATCATCAATTTGATGTCATTTTCCATTGCAAGGGATATATCGGAAACTATATACTTTTAGAAAATGAAATGAAAATTTTTTTCGGATCGAAAATGGCGTAGGTATATATGTTTTTTCAAACAAACCAACATTTCGGGCCCTGGTCACGCCTGACCGAGGAGAGACAAGTAGTGCGTCTGGTGGTTAGCAGCACGCCTGTCCACAACAGTTGCAGTGCTACTCACAGTTTTAAATCGCAAATATCTGAGGGACACAGCCACTGCATCAATTACCCTGAGACGTAAGTTGACAAGTCCCATGTGCTTGTAATAAATAAATAGAGGTGAATGAGATGGTAAAGATATCAACCAGTTATGGCTAACCACTGTAATCTACACTATAGTTATTTTAAATAATATTTTTTTGTAATGTACCAAATAATTTGAAATTTACGGTATCATACGTTTTGCAAAATATTTTATTTTAACGAGGTTTATTTTGAAGTAAGTTTTCTGTACCTTATTTCGGCGGCACTTTTTATTATTTAAATATTCTAGAATATTATCACGGAGCGTTATTCAATACTCGAGAGTCGTAATCTGAAATATTATTTAATATTTCACGTAAATATACTCGAACAATTAAATAATAAAAATTGCCACCAAAATTAGGTAGAGAACTAACCTGAATATTACCCACGCACAAAATTTGTCGATAACTTTTTTATTCTACTAAGTAATTCGTAATAAACTAATAATATGCGATTTGAATCCGAAAAAATAGTTTCATTTTATATTGTGAAACAAGTGGACTATTTGATAAAGTTTTTGGTAACAATCCCTTGCTAGCTTTACGTATTTTGTCATTTATATCCAAGACTGGGCAGTATTTGAATTACTTATGAATAATTGAAATAAGTATTTGAAATACAAGTACATTATTGTGCATTTCCATATCAATTACTACGTAAAAATGTATTTTGTAATAATTGGTATTTTAAATACTTTCGTCGTTTCCGGTTTATGGTAATAATTATTTTATATTCCAAATAAAATACCGTATTAATTAATTCATGTATTATATTTTCGATGGACCTCATGAAAGCATTTTGTGTATCGTATTTTAAATACATTTAAGAAAGTATATTGTAATTCATATTTTAATTAACACATACCACGCGTTTTGCCCAGCCTTGTTAATATCTTTCTTTATTCATCCTTAAGAGGGCAGTCCGCCAACGTGAAATGACGTTTGTGTTGTTTTGAGGTTATGATTAGTATGTATTAATTTAAAAAAATCTGAGGTCTGAGGGGCACTGAAATTGCGTCAGTCACCCTAAGGCATAAGTTGACAAGTCCCATTTGCCTGCGATTTCCAAACCGGAACGCAGTAATGCTCACATTACTGCTTGGCAGTAGAAATTAGGTAAGGTCATAAAGTGGCAGTACTACCCTGGACGAACTCTTTCACAAGGAGCTCTCAGTAATTTTCAGGTAAGCTTTTTGTACTCAACTTTGGTGACAATTTTTATTATTTAACTACTCGAATATACCATCGTGAAATATTAAAGAATATTTCAGGTTACCACACTCGAATGTTAAATAATACTTCGTGATGATATTCTATAAATATTTAAATAAAAAGAAATTGTCACCAACATTAAGTACAAAAAACTTACCTGAAAATTACCCCTCTACTGCTACTCAGTCAAAAATCTTTTGCCTTTCTTTTTGACTGATGCTGTTTTATTGAGTTGATTAAGCACTGAACTCAACACATCAATCACTACATAAAAAATATGGCAACATTATTTTTCAAAGTGACACTAGTAGCTGTCAGTTTGTTAAGTCTAATTAAAAATCTTTTTTTATTAAGAGTTTTGGCTTGGATACAAGCCCTTTAAGCCATGTCTTCGTTTAATTATCGGGATCCTCAGTAATATTTTCCATTGTGGTAATACATTTTGTTTTCACTTTCTCTTACATAACTTAGTTCTCTTGTTTGGGCTTTCTGAATAGTCTTTTAAGCGGCGGGAATCAATATTTTTGTTTTCACTTAAATCACATTATCTTCCATCACTTTAAACAAAAACTTTGAATTCGTAAATATTGGAATTTTCGGAATAAACTCTTTTGTAATTTCTTTCTTCGTAATATACTTAAAATAAAATGAGTTTCTGTAAAAACTGTACTCGTAACTTCAAAAGCCCCGGCATTTTTTTTCTATTAAAAATCCAATTATAAAACAGAGTAAGGCTGCCCTCTATAATTTTAATGTTCTCATAATTTTGTTATTACATTGACTGCATTTTCAACCATTTTACATACCTCCAATCAAGCGAAAACATTTTTCATCGAAGTTTTCTTAAGGCGCCTTCAAATAAGACGCCTATAGAAACGCTGCAGTGGCACCATTGGGGCGCTGCAGCCGCGCTTCTACAAATGTTCATACAATATTTAGAAGCGCAGCTGCAACGCCGCTGTAGTGACACACGCGCCCCACTTTTGCAATCACAATAAGCAAACTAAAAATTACCGAATAAAAAATTAATAATTACGCGCTTCAATCGTACCACTGAAGTTTAAAGGCGCTCTTAGATTTATATTATGAAGTACGCTGGAGCTTTCAAACACTGAAATTATTACTCGGGTCAATACAATTCGGCTCTTCATAAGCATATAATATAGTAGCCAACATCATCTATATCAACTTCTGGGTACGCGTCACTAAGGCCATCATGGTCTACTACCTTACCTCATTGTGAATTGGCATTGGATGTTGGGTTTATGCTGCGAGACACAATCACAGTTCAATCGCATTAAGAATTCAGTTCGAAATTTAAACTAACCAATGGCATAGCTTTAATATCGCTTGAAGCGGAGTACGACATTTAAATAAGCCAATCACATAGAAGGTATTTTTAATGCGAAGGTACTGTGGTATTTAGTCACCAACATTATTTAGTTACATTTTATGATGCATTTTTCTCATTTCGCAAAATAATTAAGGCGTCTTTCTTGGGCTAAGTAAAAATTATTTGCTTTATTTGTTAAGACTACTTTATTATAAATATTTCAATTGTATGGAGAAAAGTATGTCTTTGGAGTCTACAAATGATGGTTAATAGTACAGTAGTGTCACAAATTTATAGAGCATATGTGGATGGACAAGTGGGAAAAGGTCGACTTTGGAGATTTAACTGCCTCCGTGGCCGAACGGTTACCATGCCGGACTGCCACGCAGAGGTCCTAGGTTCGATTCTCGGGCCGGGAGAAATATTTGTATGGCCTACATTTATTTCTCTCATGAGTTTGGGTGTAATTTGTGTTTGTCTATGTATGTGTCCATGGCACCCGCGACAAAGGGTTTCCCTAGTGCGGGGCTATGTTGAGTGTGTGCGTTATTATAAAAAAAAAAGATTGAGGCTATCCTCAAAAAGGTTTAATAATTAATTTATATTTAAAGAACCCTCGATCAAAACAGTGTACTCTGAGTCAGAAGTAAGGGTGTATAGGGACGGCAATACAGAGTGTTGTCATCCATATAAATACACGGAATTAGACCCATCTTGGTCCCGACCCGACTCGCGCCCTACCCTCACCCGGTCCCTGTGTGTTTCACGCTTTAATGTTGGCGTTTTTTATTAGTATTATCCGCCATTAAGGAATAAATAACTTATACCACGGTGAGTGCTCTGAAGAGTTATTCAACCTTATCCCTTCCTCTCCTTTCCATCAGCGGACCACCCGTGCCGGACTGCGTTGCCACAGTTGGACGGTCAGTTCAATACCGTCCCGCACTAAAAAGTTTGGCAATTCGTTTTTATGCCGAACCATCAAATTGTGGAACCAACTCCCGGCGCATGTATTCCCTCCCCTCTATAACATCGGGTCCTTCAAACGTAGTGTGAAGAAGCATTTGGCCAGACCGGCAAAATGATAGTGACGGAGTGAAGATATTTGTGTTTTCCATCCGTTACTCTCATCTTTGGACTGTATTTTAGCCGTGGGGCGACGGCTTAAGAATACATTGTCGCCTCCCCATACATGCCCGTGGGGGTCGTAAGAGGCGACCGAGGGCGTCACAAGTGTCCATCTGCTTAGCATTGTGGTAGGCTCTGTGCCGACTGGATAGCGACCACAGTACACACGGCGGAAAACCCTCCACAGTGAAACGCTTTTGCGAATCGCGTTCAGGGATCAGTTGGTGTACATCCAGTGCATTTGGCCAGACCGGCAAAATGATAGTGACGGAGTGAAGATATTTGTGTTTTCCATCCGTTACTCTCATCTCTGGACTGTATTCGCACTTTCCATCAGGCGCGGTGCAGTCATTTTGTCGAGTCGCAATAAAAAAAAAAAAAAAAAAAAAAAAAAAAA
>NW_020654229.1:1972033-2001756 GCF_003589595.1 Hyposmocoma kahamanoa | reverse complement strand
AAAAAAAAAAAAAAAATATCTATCTTCTTTTTACGTCGGCGGTTTAAAAAGAGAGTATGAAAAGATTGATGCTAGTAGAGGAAACGAAAGAAGTGTACCAGGCAGACTGCAGACCTGAGGTTAAGTCAGTCTGATTGGGAGAGAGACGTGATAGAATGTTAGAGAAATTAAATAACTAACCCACACATTTTTGTCTTTTCCAAACACACACAAAATGGTTGAAAATCCAGTCTGTCCAGAGTCCTTGCGTCCCATATGCATCGCCCTGATGATTCTAGCGTGGACTTCCAAAGAATAAAGCCTCTTGTCGAGTCGCTAAAGGACTCCGAAGTGTTAAAGGCGATTAATGAAGAAATATTGAAGAAGGCCAAAGAAGAGAAGAAGAAAGAAGAACGGAAATATACTACGTTTTTGCAGAAACCGAAAAGACCGGTGCCGAAAATGAAATTTGGGTATTATGGATATGTTGAACCGGAGGAAGAAGAAATTAAGGTAAGATTTGTTTTACAATTGGAATTGTGGCTTGGTTCTTTTTTTATAATACTAAGTGACGGGGCGAACAAGTCGTGCGCCTGATGGTAAGTGACACAGTTGCAGTGCCACTCAGAGCTTCAAATGACAAAGATCTGAGGGGCATTCCTACTGCGCTCGTCTACCTGAGGCATAAGTTGATAAGTGTGCATATAATTTCACCAGCACCCTTGTTCTTCAAAATCGGAACGCAGTAATGCTCATATTACTGCTTGGCGGCGGAAATAGGTAAGGTAGCAGTAGATAGATATATAGTTAGATAAACACTTTATTGCTCACACACAAGAACAAGAATAGTACATAAACAACTTAAAACTAATGTGGGCAAAGGCGGTCTTATCGCTAAGAGCGATCTCTTCCAGACAACCTTAGAGTTAGAGGAATGCTAATCGGAGCGGGAGAGGTAGTGTGCCAATTTTACAAATATAAAAATAAAAATATAAAAAAAATAAAATTGTATAAATAAAAAATAAAAAAAATACAAAATAATAAAATTAAATAAAGACACATAGTAATTTATAAAATATTTGATATTGAATTTAAAAAATAATGATATATTATACCTACGTAGATATATGTATATATAAATATACCTAAATGAACTTATACTTACTAATAACTTATACTTACTAATACATACGTTGCAGACTAGGACCGTGATAAAAGATATTTACGCAATCCGGTTTTGAAAATAGTTTCAAATGGGAGATCGTTCCGCAAATTTGCAGCCTTAATAGTAAAAGAATTTTTGTAATACTCAGAGCGAGTGAAAGGAGGCTTCAGTAGGTTATCCGTTTTAGACCTTAGTTCACGGTTGTGATCATCCCCGAGGAAGTGAAAACGAACCATAAGGTATGGCGGAGTACGAGTGTGGTATAGAACATTGTAAAGTAAGCTGAGAACGTGCTCCTCACGGCGCAACTTGATAGGGAGCCACTGAAGCCTTCTCCTAAATTCGGCCACATGATCGAACAGTAGAAGGTGGCAGTACTTCGTATTCTATTTACTTATTCATTAACAATTCATGTGGCCAAAAATGCCATAAAAAATTTAGTTATAAATTAAAAAATACATACAAATAAATTGAAACTGTAATTGATAATGAATTGGTACAATAATAACAATAAAATAATATAAATCTAGAATAACGAAGTAACGATTAACAACGATCATTTCGACTGCAACTCCGACTGCAAATTTACAGTCGGAGTTGCAGTTGAAATGCAGTCTGTCATGTCGGTCTTACAGAGTACCAGTATTTATCCAAAAATAAAGTTCTGTCTGTTTTTGAAAAATTTTATATCTATAATAATTTTAAGTTCTAAGGTTCCAGGTTTAGGACGAGCTTTTTCACAAAAGTTGCTAGAAATGGAACTTCAATAAATACTTACGGTTACTATGCCACAGAGGAGACACTTTTAGTTTTGGCGTCAACTTCGTTGTCATCACGTCTGCCAAATGTAGTTGCATTACAGAATTGGCGTTGTAAATACACAATGCATTTTCTATTTGCTATATTTATATTAGTTTCCTTATTGACAATAGATATATTTATATTTATTAAATGTATCGTTATGTACGATTTGCCCTTGGCTGTGTTTCAATAGACATTTTTAAGGTAATGGATTTGGCAGCTTAGCAAATGATGGGGAAGTTTTTTTAGTTTAATTTTTTTATTTGATGTTGGTGGTTGTGTGATTGTGTGCTTAAATTTCAAAGCTTAATAAGTAAATATCGAGTTCTTAGTTGTCCGCCATTGCTATATTGTACTGGAACTGAAACTATTTTTTGAACCGACTCCAAAAGAGGTCGAGATTTTCAATACCGAAATGACATTTTCCAGAAATAACGTTTGGTTGAATTTTCATGACCTCGAAAGTAATTTTGAGAGGAAAATGTTTTTTCTTTTAAACCTAACACGTAATCTAACCGAACCTAATCGTGTCTTTGTGATAAACATCCAACAAATCCTGAAAGAACAACGGTTTCGTTATAATTCGACTTCGGTGTAATGAAAATTCGAACAAACTTTATTTCGGGGAAAAAAATTCGAGTTTGTGATAGGTTACCGACTGTTTTTGATTTTCTAGTGTGTATCTTAGACAATTACTCGGACATTTTGATGATTCTTGTTTTGTTGGAAAGTAGGCCTCCTTGTGAAAGAGCTCGTCCTGGGAAATACTGCTACCTTATCTATATCTACCGCCAAGCAGTAATGTGGGCATTACGTTTCGGTTCCGAAGGCTAAGAGTGCTGGTGAAATTACAGGCATATGGAACTAATCAGCTTATGTCTCAGGGTGTCGGGCGCAGTGGCATTGCCACTCAGATGTTTGTGATTTAAAGCTCTGAGTGTCACTGCAACTGTTATGGACAGACATATTACTTACCACCAGGCGCACAATTTGTTATTCCCGTCACTTAAGTATTAATAAAAAAAATAACTTTAGTAGTAGGCTCATTCGAATTAGAAGAAAATATTCCAACTCTCAGGGTCGTATTCTAGAACTCTACTCAATGCTCAAGTCAGGATTGCAATGAAAACACAAGCACTGGAAATACGACTCTAATGGCAAGGACTTGAGTATGCTTTCTAGTGCTTTGATCCATACTCAAATCCTGACTTGAGCATTGAGTAGGGTTCTAGAATACGACCCTAAGACTGGCAAAGTAGACGATGAATCAGGGTATTGGATTTCACCTGCTTTCCGTCAACCAATTTCAATAAAGACTTGGCAAATAGATGTAATTCTACAAATTTTTGAAGTCGGTCTTTTTTATAAAAAAAATTATTCGAATCCCAAATAGTGTCACCTGTGGGTTAGTAGGTTATGGATCTGTAAAGCCAGGTACTCATTAACGTGTTGTAACTGTAACGTGACAGATACAGTAAGCGCGTGCGCATTGCATTCGTAGTCGGAGACTATAAATCTACAAAACTCGGACCCACTTCAGATGTCGCTTTTGCACTATGTCCGATTCCAATCCGAGAAAATACAAGTATTGCAAAAAGATCCCCGCGCAAATGCTCTGACGAGGTTCTCTGGCGAATTTTCACTCGCTAGAATGAGTATCTGGTTATCGTAGGCTCGCTGCGAACCGCACGCGTATACACTAAGATGTTTGGTTACATAACATGCAACGGTTAAAACTCAGCTCAGCTAGTGAGTACCCAGGTCAAAGAATCGTTGGTTTGAATTTAAATTAATGAAATTTGTTTATTTGTGTGATTTTTTGGTGTAACAATTTGATGTTTAGTAAATAACAGTGCTAAGTATCACAAAAAATCAACCAATAATGGCGGACAAATATTCTTAAAGAAGTCATTAGTTTAAAGTATTACATTTAAATCTATTATTATATTATCATATTGAAATTATCATTAGATTTTACTATTATGATTATATTACATTAAACATTGCATAGTACAGATTAGATGATACATATGTCAGTTGTGCAGATGTCAATCGGTTTATTTTTGTTTGTTATTTTGTTTTTTTGTTTGTCGGTTTGTTTGAAAGATAAGCAATTATAGATCCTAATAAGAAAGCTTAGGTATATTGATCAGAGGCGGCTCGTGGGAGATTTTAGTGGGAGTTTACTTATCTATACATATTTTAAATAAAAAATTAAACTCATATTATAGTGTTCCATTTTAAACAATGCCACTAAACACTACGCTCTTAACAACGTTTGAAAAATAACAGTTTTTACAACACAATAAAATGCGCGTGAAAAAATCCTCATACTAGTCCTTTGTTTCACGTGTCGCGCCGTTTAGAAATTTCTCTTTCGCACTCATTGAATTCAGTATTGAACTTAGTAAACAATGTCGGTCCATAGGAGCGCATCGCGAAGCGCTCCACTCAAGGGTCAGTATGCTACACTGTATTAAAGAGAAAGATAAAAATCTAATTGTGTGTTTGTCGTTCATTAATAATAAAAAATACTGCGGCTCCAAATATAATATGAAAGCGTAATTAATAAATTTATTTTAGTGGGTTGGACAGGAGTGGGAGTTCACTGCACCAGCGCTCCTTAGGACGAGCCGCCTCTGATATTGATATTTAAGTATAGAATAGAATATAAATAGAACTCTTTTTTACGGTAAAGGAAAACGATGTGACAAAAATTAGGAAAATACTTATAAAAACACGTTAAAAACTTCATTAGACCAGCAATGTAGACAAGCCTTACAGACTGAAACGATAGCAAGCTTCTCAAATATGAACTGGGACTGTTGAGGTCCTTTTTTTATGGCATTAAATGACGGGACGGACAAGTGGTGCGCCACAGTGCTGTTCGGAGCTCTAAATCGCTAATATCTGAGGGTCACTGCCACTGCGCCTGTCCCCCCGAGACATAAGTTGACAAGTCCCATGTGCCTGTACTTCTACTAGCATCCTTACTCTGCAAAACCGAAACTTAGTCACGTTAATTCTTGCCGGTAAGAATAGGTAAAATGGCAATACTTGCCTGGACGAACAAATTCACAATGAGCTCTAATTTTACTATAACACAAATAATAAAGAAACTTTTTTGTTTCAGGAACCGTACAAGGTGAAAATTGTAAAACAACCTAAACCCAAAGTCGCTCCAGATTATAAACCAGAGGTAATTGATGTTTAAATTACATATCGGCAGGTTTAGCAGAACAAAGAAATATAACTCGCTAAAGTCGACAAATTTTATCATATTTATTTGATTGAATATATCACTTGGAAAGAGCGGTGGCCTCGGTGTGGCAACTGAAGCTGACTCGAGTCTAGTCACATTGAAAGAATTTTTCCTTTGTCTTGTTCGATTTTTGTATGTAGGGATGTATTTTTTATGAAATCATTCAGCGATTTCTTCGTCAATTGTGGACAGATTTTGAAAATTCTTTTTTTACTTGAAAGGGAAAATTCTCGAGGTATTGTCATCAAGTGAGGGACCCCATGGAAATCGAGCAAAATCCTCAAATTTTATAGGCATGTGCAGTGTGTTTGTTGAAATCAAGCAAATTAAACAATTTGAAGAAAATATTTTACCCCTAAAGGTGGTAAATTATTTCACTTACTTTCTGTTAACCCATTTCAATAAAACTAGGCAAATATATGTAATTCCATAAACTTATGAGGTCAATTTTTTCACTAATTGTAATTGCTAGAGTGGCGCCACTGCAGAGCTTCTATATACGTCTAGTTTGAACGCGCTCTTAGCCTTTGTGTTCATGCTAAGCCTGCAGAAGTAATTATTAATAGAAAATTTTATTTCTCACGAGATGTAATAATTTTAAACATATATATAATTAAAATTATGTAGATAAGTTTAAGTTTAAATTGGAATTAATTTTCATATCTTTCGAACTTTGAATCTGTAACGCAATAAGTATTCCTAGTGGATTGTAATTCTGTTGTTATTTAACAATTATGTTATTAATTAAATTATCGTAAAAACGGATTTAAATAACGATTGGAATGAAATAACATTAAAGTACATAAAACATTAGTTACATTTCAAAAAGAAACTAACGTTCAATAAATACGCAAAATAACTAATTATTCTTTTATTATTTAATTGTAAATAACATCACTATAAATATATTCACATGAAGTATTGATCAAACTTACTATTTTTCATAATAAGAATTCAGTTAAAAAGTTAAATTTTCTACCTTTAACTCTGGCTGAATGGTCTCAAACTAGGTAATATTTTAATTAAAATATAAATTACGAAATACTTTCATGAGGTGTATTGAAAATATATTATATGTAATACGTAATATAAGGATAATATATAGTATATAATACGGTATTTTCACCTCATTGAAAATACAAAATACAATAATTACCACTAGAGCCGAACACCGCGAAAATAATTGAAGAATCAATTAAAAAATACATTTCTGTCAGATAATTGAAATATGAATTATTAGGTACAAATACATATTTACGTAGTAATTGGAATACAAATAGTAGGTACTAATTTAAATTATAATTAATTAAAATACTGCCCAGCTCGGAAACTAACTTAGCTCAATGGTGATATAATAGGTTACATGACCAAACAAAAGGTGCGCTTTAGCGCCATCTGATGGCCAACTTACTATTTCAACTTCTTAAACGAGTTGAAGGTAGAAAAATTAATTGAGTGCTGCGTGTACCTTGGGCATTTTTTCTTACTTTCATTTCTGACGTAACCAACGACTTCCATCTACAGACAAGAACATTCACGCCATCGAGTATATAACCAGAAATAGAGACGAATGTCATTTAATTTGTTTGAAAACTATTCTGCCAAATCATTACTGTGACAACTGCGCTGCTATTGGCCAGCCCAAATTCGAAACAATTGACGGGTGTTGTAATGGACGACAATTGCAAAATTACATATTTAATATTTAATTACCGATGAAATGTGATTCCGTTTGTTTTGTAATTAGATGTTTTGTTGTTTTTCCCACACCACCGAATGGAACAGCCCACATTGTTAGAGATATTTCATTCGTCATCTTTATTATAATAAATACAGATTTTTTCGGAATATACGGAGACGTACACACAGGTCAGTTGTTGGCGCTGTACTATTTCAGCTTTCTAATTTGTGATTTCAGCGCAAACTAAAGTTGACATTTAAAAGTGATAAAAGGCCCATTTGCCTGGTGAGTTGCCAAGGATAGATGGCCCTTATTTCGTCTCGTTATATACTCGATGATTCGCAGCAACTACATGTTCCAAACGAACTATCAATGGTGATAATGTTTTGTTTTACTCATTGACTTACAAATAAATGGACGACGGGTCTAATACAAAAACCACGAAAAAAATGTCCCAAGTCAACCTATTCGAAATTTAAATTGTAATGTCATCGCAGTATCGCGCTGTCCGTAGAACAAATGAAGACTAAAGCGGAGTGTCGCGCTCTGTATACGATTTTAGCGCCTTACAAGTGCGGACACTTTTTAGCGCGGACCCGACGTCCATATAATTGTAAGTCAATGGTTTTACTGTAGAATTTTGTCAAAGAGTATCAGTACCGTAGTAATCTATATCTATTGGGAATGAGCTAGTCAGGCAGATAATATTGAGTGTTTACCAATGATATTTATCCATAGTTGAGGAATTAACGTAAAGCCCCTGGCAAAGTCACTATTACTTACACAATACATATCATTTTGCTTTGACTCAGGGGCCTTCCTTCCTTTCTTCATGCTAACAAAAGAGCGTTTTGTAATTCACTTTAAATTTTATCAATCTCTTTTTAAAATTTTGTACATAAGTTATTTTGACTGGTGGTAAAACTCATCATCATCCACTCATCTATCATGTCATAATGTCATCAACTCCCATCAGGACTTCAACACTGGTCTCCTCCCGTGGGAGGAACGAGCCCTCCGCGAGCCTACACCCCCTCCAGTGGAGGCTGAGGAGCCTATCCTGATACCTGAAGAATTTCCTGAGATTTTGGAGGCTGTAGATCCTCTGCCTGAGAGTGAGGTTCCTGATCTCGAAGATACCGGTAAATATATAAGACTAATAGGCAGTAGTTTCCTACGTTCTTTTATGTTCAATCAGACGTACAATTTGATTTTAAGTAGTAACATGTGTAATTGTCATAATCAGGCACAAGTCTCCTTGAAGGACATATACGAGTTGAGGACTTCGCAAGTTACCCAAGACATGTGAACTTTCTTGATGTGTTTGTTTTTTTGCTAGTACCACAATCATTATTCAAATTCAAATAACTTTATTTCGGAATAAGTATTCATCTATAGAGATTAACATAAAGCACTAAAAGATAGAGTTAGTGCTACAAATAACATTTTTTTTCTAAACTATATGCAACCGGGTCTAGTGTTCATGAAGAAAACCCCGGACTCTGCAATTATACTCAAGAGACTGTTGCCGCACGAACTCTATGCATCAGGGAAGCCGCTCTATCACGGTTTTTTTTATAATATCTAATGACGGGACGAAGAAGTCGTGCGCCTTTTTCGAGGGAAAATCCGTCAAGGATACCACCGTATCACGGGGAGGCGCTGTGGTATCTAGGACCTATCCCACCTCTGAGAGACTTTACCGTCCCCACATTTCGTGGCATGCCGGGAATTGGCACGCCAACCAACCCGTGAACCCTTATCCAGAGGGTGACAAAGCACCCTTTGGTTCACTGTCAGGCAACTGGCGGGCATAGGCCAGCCGCCTGCGCACTAAATGTTTGCGGTGTATAGGATGAGAGGAAGGGTTTTCCACTCGCGCACGCTCCGCCGCCTCCTTCCGCGACAATGCATCGGTGCAGAAGGAGGCCACCGCACCTCACGCCCTCTCGCTGCCGACCATGGCTCGCACCATCGTACATCTCCGATGCACAGCAAAATCGTGGCAGTTGCAACAACACTAGTAGGGCGCTAAGAGATTTTGAGGTGTAGTTGACACAAAGGCTGCGAGTATAGAAAGACAGGCAATATGCCTTGAATAGGATAATCTTTACATCGTCACTACACCTCCCGAACTTGCTATTGAGAATATCAAACCACTAAAACTACTAAAAACCAAGTACAAAGTAAACTACTAAAAAGTCGTTGAAAAACCAAGTACAAAGACACGACGCAAGCACATAGAAAAATTCGTGAGGTCCGTTGGTTCGTTCCGTGGCTTAGTTGGTATAGCGTCTGGCACGGTATGCAAGAAGACGTCGGTTCGAATTCGACCGGATCGAAGGAATTTTTTCTGAGTGTTTTTTCTGAGTGTTCGATCTTTGTATTAATAATTATAATATCAAACCAATTGAAAAAAGTTAATCTCGAAACTGTTTACATCGTTAGATATCAAACTGTCAGTCAAACATTCAATTTTATGTCTAGGTGGTGGTGAACTTCTAACCGACCAATTGAAGACCAAACCAATCACCAATCAATAGACGACTTAGTATATCAAGACCTATCTCCATAACAATTTTATTCAAATGATTGCATTCTGACCTGCAGATTTTGTTTTAGGTATACCTCTCCCAGTACCAACACCCAAAGATCCAACACCGCCACCAGAAGAAGATTCCCAAGAAGAAGAACTCGATCTTGAAGCAATAGTTGAGGAAACAGAGAAGATTGTAGAAGAGAAGCTGGTAGAAGAAATGGATCAGACGAATCTTGCTGAACAGTTGTTGATGAGTGTGCAGAATATGGTTGGTAAGTGTATTATGAAATTTCTCTATCCGACTACGCTGAACGTTAAAGAGAAGGGTACTAAGTATTATAATACTTAAAGATTACCTTTTAACAACAACAATAACCTCTGTATACAACTTGGACTTTTTATTCCTCTCTCAGATCCTTCGGCTCCCCTGGACCAGCAACTGGCCCAAATGCGCGCGCAGCTAGCGGCCCTGGCGCAGTTGCCTTGCGTCATCCAGCAGTCGCTTGAGTTGGTCACTAAGCAGCTGGGACAACTTAGTCAGTTGGTGGGTATCCAAGCCGTTACGTATCTTTTCCCATAGAACATTGTGATATAAACAGCCTGTGACGGTGTGACCTCCTTACACCGTCGTCTCACCTTTTGGTATCGCCTCTCTCCGCTTGTATCCTATCATTTTTTCTTATACTTGTATTTAAATTTTAAATTTGAATTGTTCCATCTTCCTTCGCTGTCTCATTTTGTTTTCGTACCACGGTCACTCCCAACTCGACCGCCACAACAGTCGGAGCTGTTCCGAATTCCATTGCGTATAATCGCTAATTTTGGTTCTTTACCACGTTTATAATCGTCATCTGATGTTACAAATGTCCATGACCACCACTTATTAAGTCTGCTCGTTTGCCTCCTTTTTAACATAAAAAAAAACTTCAATAAATACTTAACGTCTAAAAAAAATAAAGCCTTTTTGGTTTGTATTTCATGTTAAATCAACTGATTTAACATACAATAATCTTAATTATTATTAATCTTGTTAACGTGATTTGGTTCCAGGAAATTCAGCAACAAGAGAAGGCTCAAACTGTAACCGAGGACATCGCAGAAGTGTCACAAGAACAACAAGTTACCGAAGGTAATTTCAATACATTTTAAACTTACATTATCAAAAAAAGGAGGACGTCCTCAATTCGACTGCATTTTGTTTTAATATATGTTACGCTATAATTTGTGAACCGTCTTTTGTAGGCCATGCATTCATGGAAGCCATGTACAATTAGGGACGGATCAGTGTCATTGTTAATATGACATATTTGTTGTTCTGAACATCGAGTATATAACCAGAAATAGAGACGAAAAGTCATTTAAATTATTTGAAAACTATTCTGCCATATCATTACTGTGACAACTGCGCTCCGATTGGCCAGCCCGAGTTGGAAACACTTGACGGGTGTCGTCAATTGTTTCACTTCAAATCGACCAGTTAACTTGAACTTTGCTATAATGGACGGAAATTGCAGAATTACATATTTAATATTTAATTACTGATGAAATGTGATTCCGTTTGTTTTGTAATTAAATGTTTTGCTGTTTTTGCCACACCACCGAATGGAACAGCCTTCCGTTGTTTGAGATATTATATTTATTACAATAAATAAATACAGAATTTTTTGGAATATACGGAGACGTACACACAGGTCCGTTGTTGGCGCTGTCTATATTTCAGTGCAAACGAGAGTTGATATTTATAAGTGAAGTATCACTGATGGGTTACCAGGAATGTATGGCCCTTATTTCGTCTCTATTTCTGGTTATATTCTCGATGTTCTGAATGATCCAATTGATTTCCAAAGCTTGATGCCACGTCCAAATAATGCAATTTGATGTTAGAGTTCAGGGCGAAATTTGAATGATATAAGGCGTTTTGTTAGAATTCTATCGAATTCTAAATAAAACGCTTTATATATAAGAGTTCGTCGAGGGAAGTACTGCCATTTTATTTATTTATGCAAGCGGTAATGTAAGCATTACTGTATTTAGGTTGGAGGGTAATATAATACATAAATTGTTAAAATGACCTTATAAATAATAGAGAAGAAAGCACAACCCGTACCTTAAATATTGTCCATATACTTTTAAAACCAGTCCGTAACACTCGAACTACACTATAATAACCTGATTCCACCATCTTAGCGGACCTCCATACTTAGCTATGTTATATTAGTTGATACATGACATTTGATTTTAGAATGCAGTTCAAAATTCAAAATAACCGAAATACTTTAATATCACGTGATGGTGAAATTCTGTTCGAAATTCAAATGGATTAATCACGTGGCGTTAATTTTTATTGTAGTTATGGAAAATAACGTAGAAATCAAAGAAGAACATCAACAAGCAGAAGAAGTTCAAGAAATGGTTGTGGAGGCGAAGAAGCCGGAACTGACGCCTGAGGAGTTGGAGAGGATGAAGAGGGAAGAAGAGGAGATGATAGAGGAACAGAAAAGAATTGAGAAAGTGAAGAAGGTATGTCATTTATAAATTTCGTTTTTGGAACATTCTACGCCGAACGCCTTTAAATTTATGTAGACCATCGATTTCTATTTTATTTTTCTTCAAGAATAGGGAATGCAAATACGTACCATATTTGAAATCCGAAATTGGAAAACGGATTTCGCAGCGAATCTGGTTAATCCGGATTTTTTTGTATTTTTCGGAAAACTAAATAATGCTTATGAGTTGGATGTAATTTGGGGCTATTTCTTGTTGGTGTAGAGCTGTAAAGATAAAATGGTGCGAATGGAATAAGGGCCATATATTCCTGGTAACACATTAGCGATACAGCTCTTATAAATATCAACTCTCGTTCGCACTGAAATATAGACAGGCCAACTACTGACCTGTGTGTACGTCTCTATATATTCCAAAAATATTCTGTATTTATTGTAATAAAGATAATATTTCTAACAATGCCGTGCTGTTCTATTCGGTGGTGTGGGAAAAACAGCAAAACATTTAGATGTTACAAAACAAACGGAATCAAATTTCATCGGTAATTAAATATAAAATATGTAATTTTGCAATTTTCGTCCATTATAGCAAAGCTCAAATTAACTGGTTGATTTGAAGTGAAACAATTGACGACACCCGTCAATTGTTTCAAACTCGGGCTGGCCAATCGGAGCGCAGTTGTCACAGTAATGATATTATGGCAGAATAGTTTTCAAACAAATAAATGACATTTCGTCTCCATTTCTGGATATATACTCGATGCTAGCCATCGAGCTCGAGCTAGTATTGAACTACCATTGCAATTTTTTGTATTCTGCGCTTCAGTGACCAGTCGGTTTCTGAAATTGACATTAGGTATATAAATATTTACTGTTGGAGAAATAATATATAATTATTACATACATAGATTAGTCGAATCTTAACATTAAAGTACATTTAGGAGCAAATGCAGAAAATGGAGCAAGAACGCCTTGAATACGAGTCCCGACAGGTTAAGCAACGTCCGACCCCACGCGTGGGAAAGCCGAAACCCGTCTTTGGTCCAATGTCAGCTGAACCAAGGCCGCTGGTACTTCCTGGTGGGAGAAAATGGAGAGGACCCAAGGATGCGTACAACGAGCAGTTTTATACTGAAACTTTGGCCGCCCAAGCTGAAATTATACAGGGAAAAACGAAAGGGTTTGTCTTTTAGAATAGATTTATAGATTTTAGTTACTGTATTTAACTTTATTGGTTAAAAAGACTATGTTTGACTGCAGTGCGTCTGTTTTGTTAACATTTTAGAAAAGAACATGAGATTTAGTCATTTAAACGTCGTTGCAAATTAATGGTGACATTGTGCTATTGTCTGCGATAACGGTGGTTTAATATAATGAACTGAAGATTTGGCTGTATGGTTTTAAACCTTTGCCCTTTCCTTAGCGGTATGAATTTAAAAAACAACATATCTAAGGTAATGATGGTATTAATGCCGGGTACAAGAGTTTTTCACTTGCGTTTTTCGCTTGCTTGCGTGACTCGCTTGGCGCATACGCAAAGACCTGTTGCGTACGCGCAGGTCTGTTCACGAGTCCCTCGCTTGCGCAGGCCGCTTGCTTTGCGTTCGATTTCTTTACGTTGCGTGAGTTTGATATCTAGCAAGCTTGATATTTCCACGCATGTAACAAGGAACGTTTACGGAGGACAGCACCACTGGTCTATCACAGTGCAGCAGCGGGTTCGAGAGTGTCGACAACCCCAAGCGGAAGACTCGTGAACGCCTTTGCGCGGAAGGCAGATTTCTAGATAGCCAACGCAAGCAAGCGAAAAACACAGACTCGTGAACATGACATAGACTGTTGCTAAATGCTAATAGCACTTGTGACATCCAAGTACGTTTCATTCGAAGTATAGGTTCTTGAAATAGTCGCAATATGGCACCGGAACAAAAGTTATCAGTCATTGCACAATCAATTAAATGTAGCTTTATTTTAGTTTAAACACATTGACTTACAAATAAATGGACGACGGGTCTAATACAAAAACCACGAAAAAATGTCCCAAGTCAACTTATTTAAACGTAGTGACATGTAAAGCAATATGAAAAAGCTTTTAAATTGTAATGTCATCGCAGTACTGTCTAATTTTGCTTGCTTCGCTGTCAGTCAAACAAACGAAGACTAGAGCGTGAATGACGCTCTGTATACGATTTTAACGCCCTATAAGTTCGGACACTTTTTAGCGCGGACCCGACGTCCATATAATTGTAAGTCAATGTTTAAACATGTCAAATTAGTTGACTCCATGGGTTCAGACTTTAAAAGTTCGACTCGTTACGTGTGGGCCTTGATTGGCGGCACTAGTATCGGCTAGAGATGTGCACCGCGCCGCCATTGCCAACGACTTTTTCACGTTGACGCGGACGAATTTGAACGGCGTACAATCGGCGTGGCAAAAATTTATTTTATTTTAATGAAGTACATGTCAGATTCTTTCCAATTACGAGAATTATAATCATTGTATTGTTTTTCAGTATGATTTTACCAATATCAGGATAAAAAAAGACACTTTTCGTCGAAAATAACTTTTTTGTTATTTATTTACTATGTTCCAATAGGTACAACATTTCCTTACAATTAAAATTAATCACGTTCCTGTCTACATACATCCTTAAAGATGGAAATGGAAAAATAGCGAGTTTTTGTTTTTACACAAATTAATCTAATAAAAGGTCTAAGTTTTGTGTTTCTAAATTATTTGTTTTCTATTTAAGCTGATGGCTATGTAGCCAAAGCTCAAAACATAAAATAAAAAGATTGAAATGGGGAGGCAGGAACTTCTTCCGCTAGATGGCGCATGAACAGTGTTGGACTGTCAAAGTTTGTACTTTATATCATGCCTTACTTGTAAGTGTAAACAACGTTGAAAATAAATACAAAGGTTGATTTATATATGCCACGCCGTTCAAGCCCGCCGTCTGTCGGAAAAGCATCCCACAAAGCCATACCACGGGCGGCGCACGTTTCTAGTGTATTACTATATTATACTTTAAACATCAATACTGTCAGCAGAACAGTTCAAACCTTTGTTGTAATAAGGCCACATCTGTAAAATGACAAGTTTTCAGGAGAGGTTCAAAAATTCTACGAACGAAATTAGTCGACTTTTTTAGGCTAAAGAGTCTATACAACCTCAAATGGCTTTGGTTGATTCCATATAACAGAGAAAGCGTTGAATCAATCACTTCGGAAAATATATACAGGGTGATAAAAAAAGCACTGACTATTTTAAATGAGCATACTGCATAATGAAAATAAAAAATATATGTTCGTTTTTTTCAAATACCTAACATATAAACAAGTTATGACGTCTCAAAGTTTTCCGAAAAATTGTGAACAATGTTGACACCTTATTAGATTAGCAGACGCCGTTGCTATAGCAACTAGAACGGTGTGGGGAATTGGGCGGAGTCAGCGCGCGAGTTCATGTATTTGACAACAAAGTACTAAACTAACGCGCGATGCGTTAGCGCAGGTACGGTGTTTTCACCTAGGCGTCTAGGGGTGAATTTCACTTTCCGAATTTCAATGGCACTTTTTGAGTGATTTTTGTAAAACCCTTTTTTCTTTTGGTTTTAAAGTCTTAAACGTACAAATAAGTTCAAGCAATGTCAATAATTATAAAATCACAGAAATATTTAAGTTAAATAAAACAAAAAACGATATTTTAGGTCACACGAATGAGATTGCAGTAACACGAATGATTTTCTCATAAACGTAAATGAGAAAGACAGCACAGTAATGAGAAATTATTACTAAAACACACATTGTATCGTTCACAAAAGAACATTTAACATGTAACAAATATTTTAATATAACTTGTTGTATCAAAATCCTTCTCATCCGTGTAAGACCATCTATCTATCTATACGTAATTAGTAAATAAATCTAAATAAGTATTTTATTAATGTCATATAAACTTTGTTGTACATCATTATATTATCATCACCACCATCAACATCGTCATCATCACCACCATCATCATCGTCACCACCGCCATCACCACCACTATCACCATCTAATTGTTATATTTCAAGTAAATGTTTGGCTTAAACGAACTATTTGACCTAAAAGTAGACAAGAATGAGAGCTACAATAATGATATTAGGATACATTTTTAATTGTCAAGTGTGTAAAATATGCTGGACCGTTATAAAAGTTATAAAATCTAATTGATGTACAATAAAGTTTATAAAACTATTATTTAATACTTATTTAGATAGATTGCTTTACATGAATGAGAACGATATAGTCACTAGCGCTGAAATTGGTATTTAAGTCGATTTTATTCTAAAATGGAGATGCACAGGTTACTTCACTGTGTACACTCCAATCCGACAGGAGCCCCTTCTCACGTGTGCGAAGGGTGAAGGTGATGCGGTATGAAATTTTGTTATTAGGAGGCTATTAGTTGAATTGACACTAATGATAAGAAAAATTGAAACACATTTTACATTCCCAAGAAAACATGTTTGTTTATTAGAAATTGGAAAGTTACGGTATGCATTCGACGTGTAAGTTATTAGAGTTTATCCTCGATGGGAAATATTGCGATTTCCACGAGTGCTTAATTTTTTCTTCTTTTCTTCAAATTAGGGCGACGTGGAACCGGCTCCCATGAATGAGAAATTGCCCACTTTTTTAATTTTTATTTATTACTGTGACGTAGTAAAGTAGTCTTTTTTATGTGTAACACAGACTAAGTAAGCAAGCAATCATATTAAATAAATAATGCTTAGCATTCATGTAATAACATAAAAGTTATTGAAAGGGACACATTTTTGGAGGTTATCTGAAAACGACCCTTAGACAACTCGGCGCCGATCGCTCTATTTTATTTACTATTTTGAGGTTGTTTTATTTCAGTAATGTATTCTATTACTGAATCTTATGAATAGGAAAAAATGGCCAGTGATTTTTTTTGTCACCCTGTATAGTAAAATTGACAATATATACTGATGACTATGCGGCGTAAAAACACGATTCCTAAAAACTTGCACGATAGAAAAAAACAAACTTACCTCGAAATTTTACAAGAAAACCGCTCTATTCTATATACTTTACATTATAATATTCCAATGATATTTTTTTTAATATCAACTGATAATATCGTCCTGTACAATTAGAGGTGGGCGTTTAAGCGAAAAGCACTTTAAAAAGTCTGCTTTTTAAAATAAGCTCATAAGCACGCTTTTCATTTTAAGCGTAAGCGTTGGTCACTGGCCAGTTCTATAGATACTCAATAATTTCATTTTTTACAACGTGCCTAAGTTTCAAGTAGCGTCATCTATGTTTCCTAAAGAAATTAATTCAACATAACGTTACAAGCTTTTTTTAAACGTAAGGTCAAGTCTATGCGCTTAAACGTTTTTTAAACGACTTTTTAAGCGTCAACCTAAAAAGCGTTTAAGCGAAAAGCGCTTTTACAAGCACGCTTTTTAAACGTACGTTTTAACGTTAAAAAATAAGCAGTTTTTCTCATCTCTAGGCAGAATAGAACCGATTCAGGGGGTCTACTCTCGATCTCCGTCAGACATTCGTCCGAAACAATTACTGTCAAATAAGTAATATTCGACAAAATTAAAAGGCAAGTATCAAGAATGAAGCTTCATTCGCATCACGCGTCTTTTCATTTGGTCAAGTATTGTTTATTTGGCAGTATCAGAAAGTAGATCGGAAAGTTGACCCCCAGTACGGGAAAATTTAAATTCGAGCCAAGGTAGTATCGACTCTTAAATAGAATAGTTATAAAATTACACATGTATGTAATTTGTTTCATGTATCACATGTGGTTTTATTATACCAAGGGGTTTATCAATGTATTAATTTCAAGTAAAACATTGTCATTTCATGGTCATTTGTCATTTTTAGGTGTCAATTTGAAAGCGTTCTCCTGCCCTATGACGACAGGTTTGTCATTTTGCATTTACATAATTTTATTTAATCAAATTACCAGGCCAGGTGATTCTCTGTCGAACTTAAAAACTACAATAATGTCATAATTATTAATACAAAGATCGTACCAAATACAAAAGATCCGACAATTAGCACATAGAAAAATTCGTGAGGTTAGCTGGTTCCTTCCGTGGCTTAGTTGGCATAGCGTCTTCGATCGAAGGAATTTTTTCTGAGTGTTCGATCTTTGAATTAATAATTATAACAAACTAGTGGAGCAATTTAACAAATAATAATTGAATATCAATTAAATACAAATTTAATTACAATAATGTCACTTCCGTCATTTGTCATTTCGATACTTGAGGCACACTATAAGTTTCCGAAATGAATAAGAAAAAATACTACAAATGGTCAAAAATGAATTTATTGTTTCTCAAAATATTCTCCGTTAGCGTTAATGCACTTTATCATACGAATGTCGCAATTTTGAAATAATTTATGCCACTTCTCCGTGACAATCGACAGCCTCTTCAGGTGATAATCGAGGACCGCGTAACTGCTTCTTAATTTTTGGAAATAAATAAAAGTCACAAGGTGCCAGGTCGGGACTGTACCCGGGATGGCTCATAAGGTCAACGTTGTTCACTTTCAAAAATTTATTTGTCTGGCCGTGTGACAACTGGCATTATCGTGATGCAAGATGATACGACGGTTACGGTTATTTTTACGGAGTTTGTCAATAACTTCCGGCAAACAAATGGTCGTGTACCAATCACTATTCACGGTACAACGATTCTCCAAAGCAACAGTAGCCACGTGCCCAGTTTTATTAAAAAAAGAAGCAATCATCCTCTTAGAGGCAGTTTGCACGCGCGCCACTTTGGTTGGTTTCGGCTCATCTCGAAAGACACATATGCTGGATTATAAATCCATGTTTCGTTACCTGTTGCTATGTCCCGCACCAAATTTGACCCCCTTCGTTGAATCTGGTAAGCATGGCATTGCACCAAGTGACGCGATCCGTTGAGCCTCAGTCAAATTGTGTGGGATCCACCGAGAGTGCAGCTTTTTCACACCCAAATGTTTGTATAGTATTGAATGTATTTGACTCATGCCTATGCCTAAAGATGCCCGAATCTCATGGTATGTCACATGCTTATCTGTTTCGATCATACGGCGCACAGCATCGATTTTTGTTGTTCACAGCAGTGGACGGGCGACCACCACGAAATTCGTCAATGAGATTCACACGCCTGCATTTGGTGCGCGATCGATATATAGTTAAGATAAGATACACGATATCGGATATTCGATATTGCCACAATATATAGTTTCAATAACTATAAACGATTTGTAACGCCGATTCCTAATTCATTTTAAATAGCAAAAGATAGCACAAAATTATCTTTTAAAAACAGTTAAAATTAGTTAATGTGTTCAACTTATCGGAACTTACCCTAATGCACAGCTGAAACATCAATAAACAATTTCAATGTTTTAAAACTGGATTATGGTTTTTTTGTGACATCTCAACAAATTATTTTGTCAGCATTGACTTACAAATAAATGGACGACGGGTCTAATACAAAAACCACGAAAAAAATGTCCCAAGTCAACCTATTTAAACGTAGTGACATGTAAAGGAATATGAAAAAGCTAAAGCGTTGAATATAAATTGTAATGTCATCGTAGTACTGTTTAATTTTGCTTGCTTCGCTGTCAGGCGAACAAACGAAGACTAAAGCGTGAATGACGCTCTGTATACGATTTTAACGCCCTATAAGTTCGGACACTTTTTAGCGCGGACCCGACGTCCATATAATTGTAAGTCAATGTTTGTCAGAGTAACATTTTCTTTTAATTAGAAAAACTGATGTTTTATATGTCAACCATTGACTTACAAATTAAAGTCAATGATGTCAACTGTTTTTCTTTCATCTACCATTTCCCTCGCTGTAGTGAGGCGAAAAGTTGTGTGTTTCGCTCGGCAGCGAAGTTGTTTTGCGTCTCGTGCCTTGAAACCCTCGCTACGCTCAGGAATCTATATTTGAACCACTCGCATCGCTTCTCGGAATCTTAGCTTCCTTCGCTTGCTCAGCTTTCAATACAAGCACCCGCGTCTAACAACAACTTTGCAGCCTTGCATAACAAATAACTATCCTTCCTAGAGTTCAAAACATTTGTCTCAAAATAAAGCGTATGCTCCTCTTATCCCACATGACCTTAGAAATAATATATTTCATTATGTAAAGAATTCGCCGATCGGTTTATATGTACTCATTGTAATCTATTATGCGTTATTGCCTAGTTGTGTTTTAAATGATGATGTAAAGTCGATTATTTAATTAGAAATATTGGTGTTTGTATATATAGGATTTTCACAGTAAGTTACATTCTTAGAATAATAACGCATAGAATGATGGTTTCATATCAAACGAACTGTCACAAGTGAGGCAAAAATCAAATTCATGTAGGCTAGTTTTAGTAGTAGGTTAATTTTCGGTTTTAGTGAATATTTATATAAAAATACAAGTTGAAACGCGTTACTTCCTTGTGGAATGTGATGCTAGTATCTATTTTATGTTTGTCTGGCGTATTTTTACACTCATTTACCGCACATTTCGTCATTTTTAGCTAAAATTCTTGATCTGTTCGCGGTGCAAGTTGACCTTGAGCACTGAAGACCCGCCCGCTCGTGTAGGCCCATTGGGCGCGCTTCAATTTACCTCACTTAGCGTGTGCGGACTAGGTTTCTATGCGTTATTATTCTAAGGTTACATTAATAAGAATGTTTTATTTGTCATTAGCTTTATCGTTGTGTGGCTTAGAACATTGTGATTCATCCACGAATTACGATACGCAATCTCTTTATTGATAAGAATGGACGGAGTAACAAATTAATTTACTTCCATTTTTATAGACATGATAGCTTTATTAATTGCTTTATCCATCATCAACGTCATTGTTACTCAAAAAGCTTTTTATGTCACGTACTTAAATGCCGTGGACAACGTGCCTAAGTGTCTGTTTGTTTTGTTGCATGTGGTGGTAGATCGAGGTCTGGAATCAGATTTGGCCGTGGGGAAATAGCAAATCTTACTGTAGGAAATATAGGTACGTTAATTATTGATTTATTATCGTATTTTGCAGCGCAAGGCTGTTTCTTACACACAATGAAACAAAAAGAGTTATGCTCTAACCAGTGTTGCCATGTCCATAATCTTATTCGTTCGACGTTTCAACGATTGAAAATTTTACTAAGAAGTACCAACGCCTGCCCTTTGTATTATGGCAATAAAGCACTAAAAACTTTTGCTTTTTTAATTTAATCTGGCACTTCTTCGTAAAATTTTCAATCGGCTATATTATTTAACTAATGTAGATAAGAAGCGTATACCTTTAATTCGTGAAGGTAGCAAATAGATAGCAATTATTGGTAATACATACTTCTGGAAAATCTGCTCCCTTCATGCTGAACAAAATGACGACCAGCCATCCTGACGTCAGAATGGCTGGTCAATTATTATTTTTGATTTCTCAGAATATATCAAAGGTAGCAATTCTTGAATATTAAGGTTAAATTAATTCTTGAGTAAGTCGAGTTGACTCGTTGTAGTGTGTAGGAGTAACTCGAGTTAACCGAGTTAAACAGCTCGACTTGCCCATCGCTGTTCTTTATTCCCGACTTCTAAAAATAAACAAAAATGTATTGATAACTTGGCATAAGCTAAAACGTAAAATTATATTAGTAAAGTCCACGAATGGAATTTTATAATTATTGGGTCAGCTTTCGCCATCCTTCTTTATTATGTTCTGTAAAAAAGTCATGGAACACAAGTTGTTGTAGATGTTAGTTTGTAAGTAATATAGTCCTGCGATGTTGTTAGTGGTGTAGAAATAACCCTGTTTAAAAATGGTAGACTACGACCGTCAGCGGATAGGATTGACCTACCAGGTCAATGGTGGATAGTGTTAGTTTTTGAAAGCTGAGGAACATCATATATTTTATTCCTTGGTTACAAAAATGTCAGTACCAGCAGTAAATGAGGAAAATAACGCTATTGTAGTTGGTGATTGTGTTACGGATGAGAAATAAGTGGTCGCAAAAAAAAAATATTCGCGGAAAACATCTAGTCAATATCTTTTTATTTTTTGCTACAGATGTTTGTATCACGAACGATCACCATTTGTAAATATAGCAAGATCTTTTTGTTATATCCTGTATAGTTTTCGTAATCTGGTATTTAGAATACCTAATTTGTGACCTCTTTTTAGCTTAGCATAAACAAGGTACAATTTTTTTAACGATAATTATATCGGGACAACTCTATAAAGTTGATAAATGATATGCATGTTGTGCTTACATCTAGTAGGTTTCATTGTACTCGTGTAGTATAATTAAGCATGTTTCTATTTAAGACTGAAAGCATTGTAACCAGTTTTGTAAGCCAAATAAAAAAAAAAAAAAAAAAAGTTTCTTCAAATCGGTAAAACAATCAACTGTTCCATGTAAACATTTAAACCTCTTCGACCAAAATGTACAAGACTCAGGATATTAGAAAATATATTTCTTACTGAATTGGTTTAGCTTTTAAATTAAATTTATGGAAACTTCAGAGGGGCTCGAAACGTGGATTTGTTTGGAAAAACAATTGAACGCGATTGACGAAAAATTTTGTATTAGTAAGACAGCATTGACTTACAAATAAATGGACGACGGGTCTAATACACAAACCACGAAAAAAATGTCCCAAGTCAACCTATTTAAACTTAGTAACAATGACATGTAAAGGAATGTGAAAAAGCTAAAACGTTGAATTTAAATTGTAATGTCATCGCAGTACTGTCTAA
Source organism: Hyposmocoma kahamanoa (assembly GCF_003589595.1). Taxonomy (NCBI): domain Eukaryota; kingdom Metazoa; phylum Arthropoda; class Insecta; order Lepidoptera; family Cosmopterigidae; genus Hyposmocoma; species Hyposmocoma kahamanoa. The sequence continues at coordinate 1,979,037 of NW_020654229.1, read as the reverse complement.
TTTTGCTTGCTTCGCTGTCAGTCGAACAAACGAAGACTAAAGCGTGAATGACGCTCTGTATACGATTTTAACGCCCTATAAGTTCGGACACTTTTTACCCGACGTCCATATAATTGTAAGTCAATGTAAGACAGATTACTTTTTTCACCATTCCAGGCTGGTGTTGCTATTGCTAAAAAAAAGTATAATATCCCCATGGACAGCACTTAAATACCGCACGTAGTACTTATATTGATTCAATATAAATCGTTCAAAGTATGTAAATTATTGAATTTTGGCAGTACGTTGTTGACACTTCTCTATGGAAAAGCTGTAGGGGGCAACTACACAGAAAGCACTTGGAAGTCGCACTACAAAGCGCGTAGTCGGTTGTTTGATCCATAAAGCGAAACGGGGTAACGCGTACAATCATATTTTTAATATTTAATTTGACAGTATCGTTATGACATTTTGTGTCTATAAATAAAAGAAATGGAGTTTCAAAATGGCCAACGTTAACACAACGATTTCCCGTGAAACAAATATTAGAAGTCTTAGCTTGATAATGAAAATGTACTGAAGGGGGAAAAAATGGCGGGTTTTGCAGTTGCTGTTTTACAGGAATAAATTTTAAGTCTAGTTTATTTAGGTTTTGAGTTTTCTAATCATTTGTTACTGTTTTATAGTGTTCAATAAGTAAATAATAATTTAGTTCTTAGGTTTTCGCGATTGTTACACATAGGAAATGAAACTATTTTTCCGGATTTAAATCGCGTATATTTGTTTTTTCAAACAAACCGACGTTTTCATTCAATGAAGTTTGACAAACTTCAGGTCCTTGCAAAAGAATTCCGTTATCTACCCAGGATGCTGCGAGAGGCCATTGAAATTAAAAAACATCCGAATTTTGACAGGGAAGATGGTTTCTCCGTACCACCAGTTTGGGATCCAGTATTTCCTCTAATAAAAAATCCCAAACAGAAATAAGACTGCAGTAATAATTAATATGTTTTAGTTTATTCTAATTTCTATTAATAATTAATAATAAATGGAACTTAATAAAAATTCATTCAATAAAATAATTTGTAAAACTTAATGTAGCGTAAATTGGAATGTTTTCTTCGTAAAATTAAAAATAAGATATTTAATTAACAACTATAGTGAAAAAATAGGGTGGTTTGCATTAATATTAGACATAACTGGTTGAAGACTGTACCACCTCAGTCAACCGTGACCATGGGACCTGTAAAGGGCCCGAAACGTCGGTTTGTTTGAAAAAACAAATATACGCGATTTAAATCCGGAAAAATAGTTTCATTTCCTATAAATAAAAATTGTTATTTACAAATCTAAATGAAATCTGAATTCCAGAGAATCGAACTGCTACTTAGTGGATTTCCACACTCTGCGCGAGACGCTAATATCTAATTTTGATAAAATTGTAAAAGTGAGTTTTGAGAATGCCTAAAACATCGTCTGTCGCTACTAACTTTCAGATATTACATTTTCTCATGTTGCATTATGCCGAGTGTACTTTTTTCTTATTTCATTAAACATTTTGCTGCACTAGAACCAGTGCTTGCATAAATATTTAACATATGATGTAATTTTATCAATATTACATTTTAAACGACGACAAAAGTGTCTAGAAATCAAGCACGTTTTTGCTAATTACTGAAAACCTGGTTTTTAATTAATTTTTTTAACACCGGTGGATTTTTTGGTCAATTTCAAAACGAAATTACCAAAAAAAACCATTAGTAAATATTTCAAAAAAATGTCAGAAGGAAAACTAGCTGTTTTTAGTTGTTGCTAGTAGAATTTATCACTTTAAATATGGACATAGACACACGAGCTGCAATTCGACGACTTTGCACCTGTAAAAATAGTCATCTTAATAACTACAATTTGAACGTAATGGGCTAGATTGCAGGCTGGCAGCCCGTGAAAGTAGCCACAGTGGCATGCATATTCTGCCTTTCTAGCTCAGCGTTGCCCTGTTTAAGTTTTATAATTATCTGTCTCATTTGAAAACGAGTTATCTGATATTATTTTTGGGACAATAATAGAACTATATAGCTAATAAAAACAACATAAACAACCTGATTTTCAGTAATTGGAATAAAACGTGTTTGGTGTGTTATGATATGACACTTTTGATGTGGTAACACTTCGGAACATCTCGGAAACTACGAATTTTACGAAACATTTATATTGTAGTCAATAACTAGCTTAAAAGCTATTAAAAATGTTTAATGTTTCCGAATTTTCCCGATATGTAACATTTACAGCCTGTTTTATTATTTCGACTTATTACAATAATCTTTTATATTATTACGCACCTGTATTCCGACTATCCAAAATTTTGTTGTAAATTAAATATGATTCGCCAGATTTGCAAGACGGATACACCTCCATCTTTTTCAAATCATCTTCCTAATTATTTGGGTGTCTTTTGAGATAAGCAACTATTGTCGAAATCATCGATATGACCTTCAACCCTTGCCAAACCGGAAATAAGACAACTGTATCATTTACAAAAAAAAAATGTCGGTATTCGAAGAAAAGTATGAAACAGCTGATTATTTTTGACGTTTTAACAAGGGTTGCCATTTTAAAAGTTGTTCGCTTTCATGAGTACGTCGTCATTTAAAAGTCCAAATACCGAACTCACACTGAAATGTTAAAATTTCGGATCAAGCACATACAGACGGAAGTGACATCCATTTTCGACATTGTGAGAATTACCGCGGACATTATATTGAATGTACGTTATAATTTTAATCTAAGTCTAATTTTATAAGCTTACATCCATTTTCACGTACTTACACGTTTGTGAAAGTTCATTTTACGAATATCTGAAAAAGTTGAGTTTTTAAACACTTATGATTGCAGGTTGTCCTAAACGAAGTTCATACATTAAAAGTAAAGATTAAAGAATTAAGATGAAATAGTAGCTTTTATTAGTTGTTGCTAATAGATATTTTCACCCTATATGAAGATATACGAGCTGCATTTCGACCGCAACTGTCAAAATATGAATTAACTTGAATGTAATGGACACAATTGCAAGCTGGTAACCCGCGAAAGCCTTTCTAGTTCAGCGTTGCCTTATTTAACCCTTAAACAAACACGAACCTCTGTGGTCAATCCATAAAATATTGCAGTTGCGTATGCCATTGCTAAAAGCTTGCTTGTTTAAAGGGATTGTTTTGTTGTTTTGGTGGAAACTCTTTAATATATGAAGAGGTGTATGGTAGAACCTTTGCCTACTCAAACAACCGGCTAAAGACTTATTAAAAAAACATGGTGGCAAATATTTTACAATTAAACATTTACAATTTGAAAATACGAAATAAAATACGTAATCGATTTCTGAAAAACAAAATGTCTCATGTAAAAACGAGTTAACTGATTTTTCGGATAATAATAGAACTATATAACCACCAGGAATAAATTTTCCCATTAGTTCTATTATTATTGAAATACAATTTAATAGAACAACTGTGACAAAAAACTCCAAGTAGTTATAAAATAGAACTAATTTTGACAGTGTTGCCATTTAAAAACAGTTTTTACTAATTGTCAAACTCAGAATGAACTTTAGATGCAGCCGGCACGATTGCAAGCAACTGCTTTTTAACTGTATTCTAATTGTTATTTGGCAATTACGATGCCGTCCGAATGCAGCACGTGTTAACACTCCCTTAGCCAAAACAATAACGGTAACGACATTAAAATTAAAAATATGCTACTGGGACACCCTGTATAATCTTCAAATCTAAAGAATACTGTATTAAACCAATATGTCTCATCCAGGATCAACTTCATGAAGTGGGAAAAACCACCAGTGTCTCTGGACCACCTGCAGAACTCTGAGGTCTTCAAGCTGGTCCACAATATGGACCAAAGCCCGTTGAGGAGAGTCGACATGTTGACACCTGTTGTCGCTGAGGCCGATTATAGAGAGGTATTTTAGTGTTTGACAGGGGTCTATTCCTTGCCACGTGCTTGTAATTTCACAAGGTCCCTTACCATTGAAAACCGTAATGCAGTAATGCTTACATTTCCGCTTGGCGGCAGTAATAGGTGAGGTGGCAGTACTTTTTCATAATACCAAGAAAAGGGACGAACAAGTCGTGCGCCTGGTGGTAAGCGGCACGCCTGTCCATAGCAGTTGCGTTGCCACTCAGAGCGTTTAATCGGAAAGATCTTAGTGTATGTCACTGCATCTGTCACCCAGAGACAAGTTCGTCGTTCTCGAATCGAAGGGCGCTTTCTATCGTTATCCAACAACGTTTATGGAGTTAGTCGGCGAATAAAGAATATAAGAAAAATATTTTATAGTATACATTTTTAAGATTTTAAAGGCCTAAAATATAGGAATTACGCATTGACTTACAAATAAATGGACGCCGGGTCTAATACAAAAACCGCGAAAAAAATGTCCCAATTCAACCTATTTAAACGTAGTGACATGTAAAGGAATATGAAAAAGCTAAAACGTTGAATTTAAATTGTAATGTCATCGCAGTACTGTCTAATTTTGCTTGCTTCGCTGTCAGTAGAACAAATGAAGACTAAAGCGGAGTGTCGCGCTCTGTATACGATTTTAGCGCCTTAGAAGTGCGGACACTTTTTAGCGCGGACCCGACGTCCATATAATTGTAAGTCAATGGCTATTCTGTCTTTTATAAATTTATATCATGACCTCGGATTTCAGTTTTTTACCGGATCGATGGTGCCGTTAAACCATTGTTTATTATTACTGTCTTTTTTTTTTAAACAGAAATGTCGTTCCATCACTCCATGCACAGAGCGTATGGCAAGGGAAGAGCACCTCGACATCCCACAGCAAGTCCAGCCCTGAGTTATTGCCCTTTTGAAAGTAGTGTTGCGTTTATTTATCGATAGTTTTTCCGTGCTATCTATATAGTACGTAATACGAGGATAACTTAAACGACTTCGTTCAATAAGCCGTTGATATCCCTTAGATTTTTAAATTACAAAATTATATACACATCATAGGTAAATATCTAAAGTTAAAGCTTTCCTAAAAAGGCATCGAATCTTTCACCGAAACTATAGAAGTATTTAAAGCTTCCTGCTGAGTTTCGGTATCGACAAAAACAATATTGGAATTAATTGACAAGATAAGCAATCGATAAATCAATAGTTGATGTATAAATAATCTCGCAACACTAATTTAAAATTGTATTCATAATTATTCATACTTTTGTAACGGTTGTTTTGAATAAATGTTGGTTTCTTTCTTTGCGTTTTATTTCGAGTAATTCTATAACAATGGTGTTGGTTAGCATCGAAGGAGTTGTGAATTAAAAAACTAGTTGTTGTTCTTGTATTTGTGTTAATAATGAAATAAAAATAATAATTATTATAGTTTATTCTGCAATTATAATGAAGAATTTTTCTTTTTCACAAAAGCAGATTTTTTTACTAAACGTTCTTCGCAAATGCACCGCCTTGAAACAACACAATGGGGTAGCATGTTACGTCAAGTACCGCGTCGTCATGACGTCACATGAGCTCTACATCGTTTTGAATGACGTTATTATTAAAATTTTTCAAATTTTATTACAAAATAACAATATTCACAACATTCAATAAAACTTAAATACAATTATTAAAGCGACGTCTCTAGTCAGCTGCTGGTAACTGTAAAGGTACCTGCTGGCTGCGTGAAGAAATAGAGTTTCTCACAGATGGCGCTACTGCAAAAAAAGTCGTTATAAAACAAAGATCTGCATCAAATACATAGACAATTTCGTAAGGTCAGCTAGTTCGTGCAGTGGCTTAGTTGGCATCGCGGCAAGCACGGTTTGCTAGAAGACGTCGTCGGTTCGAATCCGGCCGAATCGAAGGAATTTTTTCTCACTGTTCGTTCTTCTATAATTAATAATTATAACAAACTAGTGGACAAATTTCACATAAAAAAAATTTAATATCATGGACAATAGTCGCTTGCTTGCTCCATCCGAGCTTACGCTTCATCGTTACATCTCGGGTTCGATTCCTGGACTAGCTCCTGTACACTGTTGGATTACAGGCCTTACGTCCGTAAATACCACAATATAAATAAATAAATAAATATCGCACACACTCAACATAGCCCCGCACTAGGGAAACCCTGTGTCGCGGGTGCCATGGACACACATATAGACAACCACAAATTACACCCAAACTCACGAGAGAAATAAATGTAGGCCATACAAACATTTCTCCAGACCCGAGAATCGAACCTGGGACCTCTGCGTGGCAGTCCGGCATGGTAACCGTTCGGCCACGGAGGCAGTACAATAGTATAGTAACTCCACACGACTTCGCCAAACCGGGGCTACCGCTCTCCCAATTCAGCTACAGAACGAATTAGAAGAATTTACGAATTTCTCTGTGGGTTTGTTGTAGAAGTTTCTCACTTAAACGGTTTTTTGCTTTATACGCCACCTGTGAGAAACCTATAAAAGCTGAGCATTAATTCAGTGTATCAGATTTTGCATTAGATCTCAAATCTGAGACTTGTATTTCTGTTGACGTCAAATTTAAACTTGCCGGAACTGACGCAGTCGTAAAGTCAGAAATTCTCGGAGAATCGTACAAGCAGAAACAGGTCTGAGTTTCTTTTATGCTCAAATCCGGGGACTGAGTTTCGCAAGTTATAGTTTCTTTATTCGAACGACTCAGGCCAAATTCGAGTGGAAAGGTCTGAGTCTGTATGTCTGACAACGATACACTTTCTGAGAAAAATATTGAGTCATCTTCACTCGATTGCGACTTCAATGACAGTAAATCTTCAAAAACGGTCTGAGTTGAAATCTCGTCAGTTTTTGTCTCAAAATTATAGTTTTTCGTTGAAGTCGTGTGCCACAGTGGTAACGTTACGTCATTTTTAATATTATCTTCAAGATTTAACGTTTGTGTAGCGGAGGAACGCTTTGGACTGTCACAGAAGAACTCGTTCAATCTTTCTTGGTCTGATTTTGGCCTTTTGAGATCTGAGTTCATTA
>NW_020654229.1:1912216-1942033 GCF_003589595.1 Hyposmocoma kahamanoa | reverse complement strand
ACGTGTTCTATTTAGTCCAGTTGATATAAAAAAAAAATCATTGGTATATATGAAGTATCTATTGAATGCAGCGGTTTTCTTGTAAAATTTCTAGGTAACTTTGTGTTTTTTTTTTCTATCGTGAAATGCTTTGATTTATACGGCATTACAACATTCTAATATACACTGTGGCCGTAGCATGGCAGAATGTATGATAAACCTCGCCTTGACAATGTTTAATTTCATAAATCTAAATTTGTTTATTTGGTAATGAAATATTGTTATACATTTTGAAGAACAAAGACAACAATATGAAATTGCGTATATAGCTGTCTTTGTCTTTTAATCATCGCCACGAAAACGATGAAACAAAAAATGACAATGATGACAAAACGTCTTTTCATCTCGTTTATCGCGCTCAATTTTTACGTTGATAAAATTACTGTGCAAACGTTTTAAAATCAGCTGTGACCTTGCAGCAATGTTTGCCACTTAATTTTTTGCTGTCAGGGGTGCCAGCGCTCGCGATGACATAAAAGTATTACGTCACGGTGTTCTCCATGTTCGCTATTGTGATAAAATTGTAAAATGCCGTTTATCACTCGAATTTGACAGCAAAATGTGAATATAATAGCTTTATCGAGGCGGCATGCTACGGAGGCTGTTGCAATTAGGATTACGTCTAGCACGCCTCGATGACCACGCACACGTACCTTTAAAAACAAATGAGTTAATTATCTTTTCGTTGTAAAGCAATTAAAATTCGCTAACTACCAGTAATTTATTAATTGCAAAACCAATAATTTAAAAAGGGTCATTAGGTGGTCACTAAATAACACATTGTTATGTGTAACTGTTGAAGAAAAAAAACAAATTTATATAATAATCACTTTAAAAGCATTTACAATATTGTTAAGACGCGAATTTGAATTTTTATACAATATAATTACTCCTAGAGTTTAAAAAAAATTACCATTATTAATTGGTCAAATGTCGAAGATTGTGTGAAAGTGAATATGCCGCCAATATATTCTAAACCAAGTGCGGCAAGTGGAAGCAGTAATATACCCATAACAAGAAATCGGAAGGTACCATTAGAGCTTTATATCGCAAAGATCTTGGGGGCACTGCCATTGTGCCCGTCAAGTTGATAAGTCTAATGTGCCTGTAATTTCACCAGCACCCTTCAAAACCGGAACGCAGTAATACTCAAATTACTATAATTTTAAATATACACTTATTTTATAATTAACCTACTTCAAAAAAGGACGAGGTCCTCAATTCGTCTGTACGTTTTTTTTCTATGTATGTTACGCGATAACTCCGGTATTTGTGAACCGATTTTCATGATTATTTTTTTGTTGGAAAGGGGGTACCCCCTTCCATAGTGGTCCCATTTTATTTTGAAGAAAATCATCAACCTCGAAGGGTGGCAGTTCACCCATGAAGATTCATTTATAAATAGCGCCTAACTTTAATTTAGGAGCAATTACTTTAATGGTTGATTTTGCTATTTCTCCAATTCAAGGCGTTTTTCTCTCAATATCTTTTTTAGGGTGTTTAACTCTTTGATTGTAGCATTATATAATACTTATTCAAAATGTCATTGTAATATTTGTAAGATTTTGGGAGACAATAAGTGTTTATTGTATTCTATTGTATTTTTGGGCATTAAACATTAGAAATTATTATTCTCAGGTGATGCAACAGTTAGAAGAGGAAGCGCTCATGGAGCAATGTATCGAGGCGATGTTGGAAGACGAGCAGAGAGAACGGCAGCGTCCGCACAACGGGCACAACAATCACCATTTCCCCACGTGAGTGTACCTTACAGGGTTTATTGACATACGCGGCCGAATTATGCGTCATATTCGGTTGTTTAAAAGAATATTTCTTCCGTAATAAATCCGGTATAGTCTGTTCCAATCAATTGTACCAGAAGTGTAAACAAACAGATCAGTAACCCGACCATAGAATGAATGAATGGCAGTTAAGTGATGGCAAACTGCACTGCCAACTACAAATCTATTAATTAATTCAATGAATTGATTTGTTTAATTGAATCAGTTGGCATAACTGGGTTTTATATTATAATAAAATGGATTTTGATATTTCATACATGAGATTAGAATTTTTCTCTTACATAACCTATTAAAGCAAATATCAAAGTTGCGAAATCTAATTTTAAATCCTCCTTCAAAGCCTTGCACTTAGACATTCGTTCAATTCGGATTACTAATCGATTACAAAAAACTTTAATTGAATGAACCGAATGCGTTATATCTGTACAGCTCTATGCAACTATAGACAATTCACAAGTCTATATTTGAAAAATAACCTCGCTTTTGAACTAACATTTTTCTAATAAGATTTTAATATGTTATTCAAATGAATATTGATGGAAAAAGTGGTAAGATATCAAGTCGAAATCTTCGAAATATACATGAAAGTGTTTTTATTCGATTTATTGAGTCAATCACTCACATTAGAATTTTAAGCAAACCGGTTTGTTTGTTTTTCTGGCATAATGGTCTGGAACAGTCTTAAAAAACTACTGACCGCTTTCACTGCTCATTGTGTGCGTGTAATACGTATAGGAACTTAAAACGTGTCGTTTCCATGTATGCACTGTCGGAAATTCAATATTACATTCTGAGCAGAATCTCTTTGATGCTGGTTCTTCTGCGTTTTCTGCGGGCTGCGTAAAAATGTTCACGGTTATTTGTAATGTATAGAGGAAACGATTAGACCTACAATTAGCTACACGGTTAAAACACAATACAGTAAAATAGGCACAGAGATGTGCCTAGCTTCCAAAGTAGGATCCTCTGTACTATGGGTAGCTTACGTCCGTCAAGTGTGTTGCCTCAAGACTCGTAAAAATATTTCCAGAACGAGCAACGGTTCTGCGGGGGAATTCTCCCTGGAAGAGGCGGTGTCGCGGTCGACCCTCAACCCGCTCGCGGCGGAGTTCGTGCCCAGTGGCAGGCCGCCACCTCCCACCACAGGTAGGTAATTCCGTTACTTAATAATTTACTATTCCATTCGGTGGTGTGGGAAAAACAGCAAAACATCTAATTACAAAACTTTTTAGTTTTCTTTTTATATAAGTTTTTTGTTATACACTTCGTTTCAATCCATTTTGAACAAAAAGTAAACAAACAAATCACTGACCCGACCATAGACGGTTTAGTGATGGACAATTGCAACGCCAACTACACATCGATTAAATAATTGATTGAATCGATTTGTTCAATTGAGTCATACTAGCGGTTTTCCTTACATAACCTATATAAGCATAATTAAAATTTCAATGCAAATCCTCCTTCAAATCCTTACACAGATTCGATTACGATTGAAATGTTCGATGTAAGTAATAATCGATAACTAAATTTTAATTGATTCAATCGAATGTTTTTTTTCGAACAGCACTATGCAACCATAGGCAAGTCATAAAAGTATAGATCAATAATAACCTCACTTTTGGACTACCATTTTTCAAATACGATTTTACGATGCTATTCAAATGAATATCGTTGGAAAAAGCGATGATATATCAAGCCTAAATCTTCGAAATATTAGAATAGAATACAATAGAAATCTTTTATTATTTATATTTATTATATTCGTGAAAGTGTTACTTATTCCATTTATTGAGTGATTGCTTTAGAATTTTAACCAAACATGTTTGTTTATTTTTTGTTCAAAATAGATTGGAACAGACTATAGACCTTTATACTGGCTTTCGGCATTCGTCGCCTCTAGTGACATCTAGTGAGAGATTTTTGAAACCTTTGGTACCTTTACAGATGCCTCAACTGACGTTGATGTCATTGTGAAGTACATAAGACGTCCTGCAATAGGAGTCTTTTCGAATTATTACAGTTTAACACACAGATGTTCTTATACCTATATTTGATTCCAGAAGAAAAGCAAGAATCTCCACCGGAAGCGTCGGCGGAGCCAGTTCGGGCTGAAGAGGAGTCCAGTGCATCCGAAGAACACAGTCATAGCAAAACAGACGGTGCGTGTCCATTGACTTACAATTATATGGACGTCGGGTCCGCGCTAAAAAGTGTCCGCCCTTGTAGGGCGTTAAAATCGTATACAGAGCGTCAAACTCCGCTTTAGTCTTCATTTGTTCGACTGACAGCGCGATACTGCGATGACATTACAATTTAAATTTCGAATAGGTTGACTTGGGACATTTTTTTCGTGGTTTTTGTATTAGACCCGTCGTCCATTTATTTGTAAGTCAATGTGCGTGTCATATTTTTTTTATGTATGTTACACGGCATTTGTCAACCGATTTTGATGATTCTTTTTTTTGTTGGAAAGAGGGTACCTTGGTATTGGTCCCATTTAAATTTGAAGAAAATATTCCACCTCTAAGGGTGGCAAACTGGGGGATGAATGACTCTTGAGGTCGGTTTTTTTAGTACTTTGTACTGAAATTATTAATTCTGATTTTTAAGTTATTAAATATCACGATGTTTTACTACCATGATATTATTATTATTATTATTTTTAATTACTCCACTGGTTTGCAATAATTATTAAGGAAGATCGAAACACAGAAAAATTCATTCGAACCAGCATCCCCTGGCCATCCGTGCCAGATGCTCTGCCAATTAAGCCACGGCACGAACCAAATTTTTCTATGTGTTTGTTGCAACGGACGCGGTTGCGCGCGCGGCCGTTTGTATTCGTTGGCGAGATGTCAACTGTGCGGAAGCGAGAGCTTCTTCGTCTGCTAGGTGTCACCAGTTTTGGAGACTGTCTCGCTCTAGCGTACTAGTAAGGTGTGTGTGGGAAAGGGATGGAACAAGGAAGCAATAATAGATCCAATCAAACTATTACTAACGATTAAAAGTAAAAGTCAAAGGAATATTTCGAGGAGGGGTCCTACGTAAAGTATCGTATGTCGAAATTGCCAAGTTTACAGGGAAGTGTTTTAAAGTTTTGGATCCACTGAAAGGAGCATAACAGGTGACTTTAGCATTTTTCAGTTTTATTCGGCAAACGGTTACTCACACAGAGTATTGTAAAATCCTACATATCGGTTAGATGATCTATTAGATTAGCTTTGTCGTGTTATGCTCGTTTCAGTGAATTCAGAACTTTAAAATGCTTCCCTGTAAACTTGGCAATTTCGACATACGATACTTTACGTAGGAGGTGTCGATTTATTCCATAACTAAAATGTAGTTACACTTGTAAGCGTCACATTTAAGCTACTGCTCATTCACTAAGCTGACTTCATTGAGCTCAACGAGCAATAAACTCTTGGGATTGCTCTTTTCAAAGAAACTTAAATGCACTTTGAATCAAATTTGTGTGGAATCTGGAGCCATGTCGTCTTTCCATACATCTTTATCTAACACGTAGTCTTCAATTTTGCTATATGACTTTTCAATTAAAATATTTTCAATGTAATTTTTAAACTTAGGAAATGATAATCTTAATATATGCTCCCTGTATACAGTTCCCCATAAAAGAGTTTTTACCTTGGTTAACGAAATTGTGGTAACATGAGTTTGGACTCAGCTCTAAGGTTAATATTATGGATATCTTCTTATTGAAAATATGTATACTTTTATGGCATATAATATATTTGAGTAAATGTACTGCGATACCACAGTCATGATACCAGTCTCCTTAAACTTTTCTCTGAGAGAAACCCGAGAACCTAAACGGTGCACACAACTAATCGCTTGTTTTTGCAATACTTGTATGGTTGGAATGTCTGCCGCTTTAGAATGGGAATTTAAAGATGAAAGTGTCTAAAATTCGCAAGGTAAATTCAAATACCATTTCGGCGCAACCAGTTTGCAATACCAGGACGTAACCGGGTTGATAATGATGATGTATTTATTTCAGAGTCACAACCAACGGAGCCCCCCGAGGTGAGCGCGGCAGATATCGCCCCGATCGAAAAGAGGCCCAAAGAGAAGAAGCCTGAAAAGAAACCAGAACTCAAAAAACCGGCCAAGCAAGAACCCAAGAAAAAGCCGCAGGTCGTTAAGTCGGATACGAAAGTTCCGGTAAGATACATTTATTTATTTAACTGCCTCCGTGGCCGAACGGTTACCATGCCGGACTGCCACGCAGAGGTCCCAGGTTCGATTCCCGGGCCGGGAGAAATGTTTGTATGGCTTACATTTATTTCTCTCGTGAGTTTGGGTGTAATTTGTGGTTGTCTATGTGTGTGTCCATGGCACCCGCGACACAGGGTTTCCCTAGTGCGGGGCTATGTTGAGTGTGTGCGTTATTATGTTATTATTATTTATTTGAATATTTAGGGTTAGGGCACTTTCAAATTAGGCGCCACGACTAATATTCCTACAATATCGCACTGCTATTGTAATAGTGTTATAACTCAAAATATGTGAAAATTCAAGGTTACGTAATTGCTGAAAGCAAAATTTGATTCTCTACATGTCAATAAAACCGTCGTTAGAATATTGTAAGAAACAATAAAAAATATCTACTTAACTCAAAATGAGCCAGAACTAACCAAAACAGTTTTTTTCCAAAAATTATTTTTTCCCTCTTATTTTTATGGTACACATTGGAAATTGTTTAGATATGTCTTTTATAACCCTACATAGAAATCTTAATGATCTTTTACGCGCGGCTACAGAGCTTTTGCATGCCTACTGCTTAGCTTAATTTGCCATTTACGAGGCTTAAAACTATATTGAAGCAAAAACTTTATACTAAAGGCTATTATGCAACTTCTGCGTAGGTACTCGGATGACAGAAATCCGTGGTAGTAACCCGTTTAGCTCATGGAGGTAGTCTCGATCTCTGAAGTTTGAAAGCAAAACAAAAAAGCTCAAATGTTATTTACAAAGAGCAACCCCTAGAGTTTCTTGCTCATTGTTCTCAGGGGAATCTGCCTTACGAATGAGCGGTAGAGTTTAACCAATGTTACATTTTCAAGTGTAATAATGCTTACCTATGAAATAAAGATTATTTTCAATTTAACTGAGCCGGTTCTTGAGGTAGATGCGCGGTGCGGGGGAGTGACAGTTTACGTAACAGATATGTCGCGCTGAACACAGAATAATTTCGACAAGATTTTCCTGACAATATTCATTAATAATAATAATGCACACACTCATAGCGCCGCGCTAGGGAAACCTTGTGTCACGGGTGCCATGGACACATACATAGACAACCACAAGTTACACCCAAATTCACGAGTTGAAATAAATATAGGCCATACAAATATTTCTCCCGGTCCGGGAATCCAACCTGGTACCTCATAATAAAACCAGTGAATCTCACTCCCATGTTTAGCGACAATGTAACCGACGATGATAAAAATGTCCTATCATTAAAATGTTTAATGAATGTGAAACAGATTTGCCTAAATGAGAATTTATTTAGATTTATTTTCTTAACGTATTAGATTAGAATATAATAGAATAGAATTATTTATTTCGGACCATGATCTATAATAATGTTAGTAATACAGTAAATTTTACTTACGTGCTATGGTTAGTACAATACAAAATTACTTAATTTTAGTGAGAAGTGAGTCTAGACCACTACCCTACGCACGTGTAGTTGCACCCAATGTAGTTGGTAGGGGCAGTCCAGCCTATTGGCAACAACGGTTAGGATGCTATTAGCGCTGCCGCGTACACGCATCATAAGTGAGGCAGCCTTCTTGCGCATAATGGCATAAAAGCCATCTGTGTGCGCCTCCGTGAACATGCCGGATGCACTACAGTGTCGCGGCAGCCCCATCAGCATCCTAAAAACGTTGTTATATTGCACCCTTAATGTATTCAGGGTTCTCTGCGTATACTTCACCCACAGGCTGCTTGTGTAAAAGTTTTGGCAATATGCTTTAAATAATGAAATCTTTACATCTTTGGTGCAACGAGCAAACCTGCGGGCGAGCATATTACATCTAACAGACAGGGCCCTTCTCTCCCTCTCCATGTCGGCACTGTCATGCAAGTTATCGGTTACCCAGTGACCCAGGTACTAAATTGAGAGACACGACTTATCTCACTACCATAGAAAAACACCGGCGGCACAGTTCCAACAGAACCTGTCTTCGGCTTAAAAACTAGGAGCTCGGTCTTTTTCGTGTTATACCTGAGTCCATGGGCTTCCGCATACGTCTCACATATCCTGAGCAGCTTACCAAGTGCACTGATCGCAGGAGTCAACAGCACCATATCATCTGCGTAACTGATATTGTTAATGAAAGTGCCGTCAATAGAGCAACCCACTTTGGCGCTGCTGAGTTCCACGATCAATGCATTAATATACAGGTTGAGAAGCTTCGGCGATGTAACCCCCCCTTGTCTCACCCCACATTTCAACCTGTAATCTTTTGAATGCACTCCCGCCCATCTAACACTGTTGGTCTGATTTTCGTACCAGTAGCGGAACAACCCAGTGACTTCATCCGGGAGATCCGTCTCACAGCGCAACTTCTGCCATAGCACGTCATATGAGACAAGGTCGAAAGCCTTTGAGAGGTCGAGGAAACACGCATATACGGGTGTCCTTCTTTTTGTGTAATACTGAACTGTATGCTTGAGGCATAATACCGCGTATTACTTTCATTCACTAACTGAATGGTCGAAACTTTTTGTTATTATTGAACCATATTAATTGTGAAAATATATTTGTTTCAGGCCAAAAAGAAAGAAGTGAAGGCAGTGAAAAGCGAAGTCAAAATTGAAGACAAAATCGAAGAGATCACGACGGCTACCGCTGCCATAGATTCACCCAAGGTAGATTTTGCAAAATCACATGTCGTCAGGGATCATCGCGCATATAACCAGAAATAGAGACGAAATGTCATTTGATTTGTTTGAAAACTATTCTGCCAAATCATTACGGTGACAACTGCGCACTGATTGGTTAGCCCGAATTCGAAACAATTAACGGTGTTGTCAATTGTTTCACTTCAAACGACCAGTTTAACTTGAGCTTTGCTTTAATGGAGGAAAAATTAGTATTTAATTACCGATGAAATGTGATTCCGTTTTTCCTACACCACTGCATGGAACACCCCCCAATTGTTGAGATATCTTTATTACAATAAATACAGAATATTTTTGGAATATACGAAGACGTACACTCAGGTCGGTTGTTGGCGCTGTACAATTTCAGTTTTCTAATTTGTGATTTCAGTGCAAACGAGAGTTGATATTTAAATTTAAAAGTGATACAAGGACTATTATAGTCTGTTCCAATCCAATGTTCCAAAAATGTAAACAAACAGATTATTGACCTGACTACAGACAGTTTAGTGATGACCAACTGTACTGCCAACTACAAATCGATTAATTAATTGAATGAATTCATTTGTTTAATTGAATCAGTTGGAATAACTGGAATTTATGTAATAAAATGGGTTTTGCGATTTCGCTGCTGATTATTGTAAAAAGTATGTGATTCTATACAGAGTGATGATATTTTATACATGAGATTGGAATTTTTTTCTTACATAACCTAAAAACCAAATTTAAAATTTCCAAAATCTAATTTTATAGCCTCCTTCAAATCTTACACTTATGGTCGATTGTGATAAAATTTTCGATTCACTAATCGATTACAAAAACATTAATTTAATGAACCGATTGAGTTATTTCCATACAACCCTATGCTACCATAGACTATTCACAAATCTATATTTGATTACCAACCTCACTTTTGAACGTTTTTATTCAAATGGATATTGCTGGAAAGTCGAAATCTTGAAAACATGCGTGAAAGTGTTACTTATTCCATTTATTGAGTGATTGCTTTAGAATTTTAACCGAACCGGTTTATTTACTTTTTTGACGTAATGGACTGGAACAGACTTGACAATACCCATGTGCCTGTAATTTCACCGACGCCCTTACCTTTCAATACCGAAACGCAGTAATGTTCACATTAATGAAATGCAAAATCGAAAGCCTTCTAGGGTCTGTTAATTGAAGTAGAAAATATTGTACTTGGTTTTAACAGTGTATAAGCATTTATGTCACAAAAGTAAATTTCTTGTCCCAGCTCCAACCATCACCAGCGGAAGAAGCCTTACCAGCAGGCCCGAAACCCATCAACTACGCGGCGGCGGCAAAAGCCAACAAACCGAAGAAGCCATCCACCTCACCTGTAACAGAAAAGACCCCCCCGCCGGAAGTCAAAAAACTATCACCGGAGGTCACCATCAAGCCTAAAACCGATAAAAAACAAAAAGAGAAACCGATACAAAGAAAAAACTCAACCAAGTAAGGTGTTCTTTTTTATCTCGTCTTTTGGAGTCAAAATTTATTTTCAGTGTGTACAAAGATTTTTATTATAAAATTTGCTTTTTTGTTTTCGCTACAAAACTGTATTCAAGTTGATTCGAATTGGAAATTCGCGCGCTGTAGTCGCGGCCAAGTTCTTTCAAATTCCCGTCGCATTTTGACGCAGGCAATTTTGGCCCAGTTTTGTAGTAAGGACCGTTATTATTTTTAATGTTGAGATTCTGCGATCATGGGTTTATTTCTAATTTACGGAATTTATCTTTCTTTTCGTTGTACATTTTCACGTTGTTATAATAATTATTATATTACTAGTGTTTTTTATTTCAATAATTTGCGAGTATTAAAGTACTCTGTTATTTTAAAATTATATTGCAAAGGCAAGACCAGTTAGACCCCATCTTCAATTTTCTCTATATTGATGTCTAAGTCTTAGGGCACATTCACATTCGACGCTTATAAAAGCGCCACAGTGGCGCCACTACTAATTTTTATACAATATTTAGAAGCGCAACTATAAATATCTTTGTTTACTTTGATTACAATAAAGGTCAACATTCACAGTTAAGCTAAGGACAGTTGTTCAGAATGCATTAGTTACTGGTGGCTACCATAGTATTGTATAAAGTTCTATATCGTAGGAAATTTGTTATACGTCTTATTGAACATCTTTATTTATATATTTAGCACTATTTTAAATAAATAGTTTAAAATGTTGTCTATCACCTGAAAATATATATCATGTATTTAGAACCATTTTCAAATACTCATTATAATTTTACAATAAGCAAATGTCTCATAAAATACTTCATTAAGGTTTCTTTACATCTAGTTAACCCGAAGGACCGGGCGAATTGGCGCACATTGGTTGAGGCCTATGTATGTCCAGGAGTGGACTACGATAGGCTGTTGATGATGATGATTATAAATTCAAGCTGCAGCATAATAGTCGCGTCACTTGTGCTGATTAGAATGAAAAATAATAGTGGCGCGATTACAGCGTGACAGATGTGCCACTGTACCGCTTCTATAAACGTCTAATGTGAAAGCGCCCTTAGCACCATCGTGACAAGATCAAAATTAAATTGGTAGCCTATAAAAATAACTATTGAAAATTTTAAAATAATTATTGTTTTAAGTTTTCGTGATGTTTTTCATTTCACATTTCTTATGAAACATCGAAATAACGAAAATAATTACACAAATGACAAATCCCATTGATCTTTTATTATTTCTATGATAGTTCCTAAATCGGTGTGTACCGCCAAGTTCCGGTTACTTTTACGACACGATTGTCGTGTTTGTAATTCAATTAGGTCACAACAAATTTACTTTTTAAGTATTGTATTAATTTCTTAAATTTAACCAGATTTTATTTTTGCGATACGAAAGAGGCGTGTGCAGTGAACGTTATATATTGCACCTCTACCACGAGTCACTGGTATAAAAAACAAAAAAAAATGTAAATATTTCTATGATCTATTGTACCAGCGCGCCTAGTGGCCAGAAGAAGTTTCATTTTGCGCTGTCGCTTTTTAAAAAATTAGGATTTTTATCATACGCCATTTGATCATGTCATTTTGTGAGCTGTCAATTTTATAAATACAGTATCACGAAATTCTCTATACTCCGTCGAACCATTTATTTAACTTTTAACATATGCACGCCTCCGAATCTCCTTAATTATGACATACCACCACAGACAAAAAATGCAATACTTTTGGACTTTTTTATTTAAATATTTTAGTGAAGCGACGTGCTCTTTAGCTTAGATATTTATCGAGTCAACAGATTATGTAACGAAGATTATTCAAGTTGATAAAATTTGGTACCTGTCTAATAAATTATGATGAAATGAAAAAAATTATAAATAATTATAATAAATTATTATTGTTTATTAGAATGAATCGCCGCATTCCGACTTCCTATTCGGATGCCAGTCAGACAATACCTTTTTTTTTAACCCGTTCACGATTAAAACTTCTTCATAAATAAAATCGATTGTTATAAAGTGATTGACATCACTAATTGATTACAATTCGAGCTGTCAAAAGTGAAATAAATGGTTCGACGGAGTATAACATATACACAAGATTTATGTAATTATTACGTTTATTTTACAACTAGTGATTACAGTCGATAAATATTCTATCGACTATCGATTGAATGTTGGTCAGGCTTATATAATCACACAATTATATAATACAGCCTCACTTATTTAATTTGAGTTATCATCGGACCATTATTCACCCAACTACTGACCACATTTTAATTCAATGTATAATGAAGAAAGCAATAACGCAATTAGTAATCATTAGAACGTCGTAACATTTACAATTCTGACATTTTTGGCAAAATGTTATCTTCTTTCACAATATATCGATAAAACTATCTACAACAACTACATGACTATTTAAGATTTTATGAAAACTGGCTAACTTGCTGATGTCATTTTACTACGTCTTCAAGAAAGACAGACATTATAGTCTCTTTAGAGACAACTGTTATTGTAAGTCAGTCAGTTAAGTAAAATATTATGACCGCAAAAATCTTTCAATAATGTTACCTCCGCAATTATTCGCCTTCGCTTAGCTCACATATTGACTGTGAACTGGCAATCGGTACTATTTCAATTTTGACAACTTGACAGGACAAATAAAAAAATTGTTTGCGTCATTTATATAGCATCTGGATTATTAAATAACAATATGTAGTTTTTAAATATTTTTATTACACATGTATGTATGTACCTACGTATTTTTATTTAATAAACTTGATGCTATATAAATGATTTTACTTTGTCCTGTAAAGTTGTCAAAATTGAGATAGTACTGGTTGCTAGTTTACATTCGATATGTACTCTTGTGTTCTTGGCTAAGATCCGTTGTTCGAGACCACTCCCTGTGCGAGTGTGGTATCGCAGAAGGTTCCCTAGAGTACCTGTTTTTTTTTTACTGTAACCGTATCGTCACTCCTCTGTATGATATCCTCCCACCTAAAATCCCCCGTTCCGTTAATATCAACTTCCTCGTAACGATAGTCCATTCTCCCTTTCTGCTGTGTAAATTTATAAAAAAAAAAATTGTTTCTGTAATAGTCTGTGTAGGTTTGCTGTCGTTGTAGATTTCTAGATTCTTCTCAGTGAATTCTGTCGAAATTCACCGTCAATTATTGAGTCAAACCGCGTGTGTTCCTCAACTTGACATCGGCGAAATCATCGATTACTTCGATGGGGCCATAACATTTAAAAGAAGAAGAACAAGTCAATTTGTCTAGTCATAGCACTGAATCTTCCAACGTTGACGGATTGTAAAACGACGGGCATGTCTACACAAAACCTGAACTTATGCGTAAAATGCCACTTCGAAACGGTAACACGCCCCATGGTCACGGGTTAACTGGCCAGCGGCAGATGACATGCTTTAAGAACAAACATATCTGTCTACGACTACTCTCAACTCTATTACTTGTGGCGTTACCATTGTCACACACTTTTTTCCGTCAAACCACACTCATTGTATCCACACGCGAACCAAAGTGAAACTATTTTTGTTTTTATTCTTGTTAGCACTAAGAACAGGATTCCACGCATTAGATGGTCTAAATCCATCTTCACAGTTAAACGTGATAATAATTTAGTGAACAAGCACGAAAGTCTTAATTAAAATCTATACTTCTCGTGTTCATCAGGCGCTCTGGTGATTTTGCCATATAGATGGTGGAAATTCGAAATGTCCTAAGAGACATTTTATCGTAAGATCATTTTCCCTTACGTAAAAGTGTCTCTTACGTCATTTCAAATATCCAATATCGTAAATTGTCAAGAAATATATACATAGTCGTTAGGGATGAATTTTCCAATTTTGTGTGACAAATTACAGATCCCCTAGCGGTCTTAATATCACGAAAAAAAGCTTACTTTCAACGCCTTCGATCGACTGATTGAAATCATTGTACAGACCACTGCTCGCTATTTTTCAACCCCATGGTCGCAAAGCCTTGATAAGCAAAGTGTATAGATTTTTTATTTGCCTGAATTTTGAATGTGTATAGTTAATATTATGTGATATTTCCAATAAAGTTGCATTTTTCTTTGAAAACTGAGGAAATAATAAAAAAAAAATTAAAATAGTGTAAAAAAAAGTAATAATATTAAACATTATGTGAATATTTAAGGTTAGATTTAAAAAAAATAATCTGTTTAGTATCCCCACCTCTTTTTTTTAATTAATGTTAGATTTCTTTGGATTCAAATAAACGTCTTAAAACCAATATAAATCTAGAATAGTTAGAAAAATGTTTTACACGCAGGAAATTTAATTTGTCACGCGTTGTTTTTTTTTGTTGTAATTGTAAACGATAACGAAACAAAACGTCATTTTAAAACTTAAGAAGTTTCAACCATTCTAGCATTAATTAAAAAAAATGTATTTAGTACAAATCCACTCAATAATTTGAATAATTTATTTTGGGTTAATTATTAATACAAAGATCGAACACCACGTTGTCCTAGATTGGCATTCCTACACTGGTTCGTGTCTTGTCAGATCCAAGAAGTTTTTCTTCATGTTCAGTCTTTGTATTATATGCGTTGTCATGGTAGTAAAACATCATAATATTTCGGGCTGTCAAGTACTGTCAAAAGTTTTCAACTACGCTTGAATAAGTCAATTTGAAAACCTCTGTCGTTAAAAAAATACAATATGGCGGAAAGCATGATGGCCGCTGTATTAACATTCGTCTGTTGAAAATCAGATGAATGCCTTAGTAGGCAGTTTGACGAACCGAAATCTTTATTGAAAAATTCAAAAAGTTGAGTGCACGTGTACTAAAAATTCTTAGTCTAGGTCGGTCCGATCCTACAGTAGAATAATTGAAATTAAAAAAAAAGAAGTTGTGTATATTGAATTAATTAATAGATATAAATAATTTAACAAATATTGTATATGATAGAAAAATTGCACTTAAGTGTTTTTTTAATGGGTATTCAATTACGAGGTTTGTTTTTTGATTGATAGAAAAGAAAAACTTCTGCTGTATTAAATTTTTTTTTCGCGTACCAACAACACTTTTGACATGACATATTGATTGCGAGAAACATAGTTATGCAAAAGTACTAGCGAAATAACTTTATAACTTCCATCTTATACATTAGCATAACTCTGTTTCTCGCTCATATATTGTCTCAAAATATTTGCAACTTGGCATATATGTCTTTCTCACATATTTTCCTTCAAAAGTGTTTATTTATTTTGAGGTTGCCCAAATTGATTGCAAGGGACAGAGTGATACGGAAGATCAAGCAAAATAATTAATAACCTGTGTAACTTATATTATCATCTAATTCCTTCGCATAACTCCGTTTCGCTCATATATACATATAATATTTTAATGCAAAATTGAATTGTCAATCCCATTGACATTGACTAGACATATTGACTACGAAAAACAGAGCTATGCTGTAGAACGGGCGAAATAATAACTCGTGTAATATATATTATATTTCATCTTGCTTCTTCGCATAACTCTGTTTTCTCTCCTACCTAAGTGGGCAAGATAAAAGAATTGAAAACACGTATTTTTTATATTAACTTGACACAAAAAATCATAAGGAAGGTTTTTATTTTCAAATGCGGTAGCACGTCTTAATAGCTTCCGGGACCCCCACTCCCTAGGACTCTTCAGCGCTTACTATGGGGGGCATTAGAAGCAATATCATCATTAGATCGTCGTAACATTTGCAATTCAGACGTTTCCTTTTTTCACAATCTACCGATAAAACTGTCGACAACAACTATATGACTGTTTAATTTTTTTATAAAAACTGGCAACCATGCAAGTGTCATTTTACTCCGCTTTCAAAAGAGATAGCCTATAGATTGCTTTAGGGAGGCTTCATTTCTAAGACATTTTTAACCGTTGACTACAAAATATTTTTTTGAAGTTTCCTTTTCTATCTTTCAAAGTCATGGAGGGCAATTTTTAGTGATAAGATTTTTGTTAAAATGATGCAGCACTATCGCCAGAGTTGATTCATTAATTAGTTAATTAATTATCACATAGTTTGGTAGAAAAAACAAATTGTTTGTTTTCTATTTTTTCTGCAACAGGGACGCGTTTCTCTATTCTATAATTTGTATCATTTAATTTTAAAAAAGTTATTGTTTTATCTTTTTAGACTAAGATTGACTCTGATAATGTTTTAGTTTTATTATTATTAAAAAAATCGCGCGAATGTTTATGGTACTTCTTTTTCATTATCGATTTTCCGCTTTTAAAATATTATAAAAATTAAAAAATATATATATATTAAAATTAAAATATATGTTAAAAACCTTGTCTATTAAATTTCCATTTCACGACAGCACTAATATGAAGAAAAATGCACTTAAATAAACCTAAAAATGTTTCTTAACTTTCAAATTATCAATGGAAATTACATTTTGACCTCAATCATTTGGGGCGCCTTCAGACATGACGCTTATAGAAGCGCTGCAGTGGCTCCGCTGCAACGCTTCTATAAGCGCCCTGAGGCCAAAATGTGATCGCAACAATAAAACACATTTTACAAAAGGCAGTGACTAGTAAATGTAGTCAATTTAGCGCAAAATGTATCATAATATTTATACTACAAACTACTACTACTTTTGCAAATTGTAGTTGTATACATTCTGTTTAGTACATATTCTCTTCATGGGTACTAAATTTTCTCGTTTCTTGTTTGTATCACTTTAGAGTACCATTTTTTCTGGTTTGGTATAGATTTTTTTTCCCCCTATTGAGTACCATTAATTATCATTTGGTCTTCACTTCATAATTTTTTTCAGTACCAATTTCGTGCGATTTTGAACTATTGAGCTCATTTAAGTCATTTATATTTTACGTTAAAGCTATAAATTTAAATTTAACTGGACTGTCATCAGCACGGTGTCCTTAGAAGGTATGATAATTCTATAGTGTGCGCGAATGTAGCATACATTAGAGAAAATTAAGGCTAAGTACGAAGGTAAAATGCGACTGAATAACGTGCGCTGATTTGCGCTTGATCGTGGCAAATTGTCAAAAAATGTATTTCCGCTCAGATTGTTAGCGCTCTGGACGCTAAATTAGAAGTTTCCAGAAAATGTAACTAAATTGGAACTGATTTTGGTGTTCTGATTATTGTAGCCAATGGCCAGCGCAAACCGGCGCAAGGTACAGGATATTAAAATTAGATATTCTATGCTATTATGGAATAAGGTATAAATTTGTATGCTATAAGCACTGTAATTTATACCTTATTTCAATTGAAATAGCATAAAATTTTATGTCCTCTGCCTTGCCATCCGTTAGTTTATTCAGGTTGTGCGGAAAATTCTCCTATTTGACACCCAGGTATTTAGTGGCGCCATCTGGCATGTTAACACGTTATTATCATGATCATGGTAAATGTGAAATCCTCACCGTGTACACAGAAATGACAGCTACTAAATTATTATCTTCAATTCCGACTCAGTTTTACGAATTTTGGTCCGTACATCGAATGTCGATTCGTCGTAATTTGAATATAAGCAAGTGGATGAAAAGGTAAATAATGACGTTTCTATGTGAATAAGGAAATTTTACGCATTGTGCGTTTTTTTAGATGGCAATTTTTTTCTTTAGTACTATAACACAGCTTATAACATTGACGAAAAACTGTTATTACATATTTATATCTAACCAAAATTATAAACAAAAATTTACATAGGTTATGAATTTCTAAGGGCGCCTTCAAATAAGACGCTTATATAAGCGCTGCAGTGTCGCTGCAATCGCGCCACTCCTGTTTTCATACAATATTTAAAAGCGCAGTTGCAGCGCCACTGTCGTGACACGCGCGCCACTTAGTCACAATTAGTTAACTAAAAAATTATTGAAGCGTTACAGATGCGCGGCTGCCGCGCCACTGCAGCGTCTAATTTGAAAGCACCCTTAGAATTTAATTATCTAAGTAAATTGATGTAATCTAATAATCTATGTAACCTCTCTTATTGTTAAATTCGTGCAACATTTGTAAAAAAACATTGTCATTCATAGCGTTTCGCTCGCAAAGGTTCGAATTATACAAAATTGTGGACGAATCGGCACATTTTACATGTATATGGACGAGTTGGGACTGTAAGTCGAAATGTATAAAAAATATTTAAATTATTTAGACATAACTATGACATCAAACATTTGTAATATTGTACTGTATATTAATTACCTTTTCTGTGACACCCCTTATGCTATAACGGATAGATTAATACCTCAAAAGGGTACATGAATATGTTAAGATACCCGTGATGTGGGTGAAAACTACCCCTAGTGAAGCCGATTTGCTACATGGCACGAAGTCAGGTCTCATAGTCTTTTTAAACTAAGTCACGCCTTGGGAAGCCGAGGGGTGGAAGCGCGGGGAAACACTTTCTCGCTCTGTCACTAGCGAACGCATAAATGCTAAGAACAAAAATCTTCTTAAAATTACGAAGCTGAATTACAATCGAAAAGATTATTGCATACCACTGACAATCCAGTAGCGTATTTTTATCCAGATTTTAATCCCTCCTTTAAACGACGGACTTTGTTTTCATGTATTTTTATCTTTTTAGTTTAGACTTAATTTTTTTCTAATATAATGGTACCCTTTTCAGGTATTGTAGATTGCCGGTGTACAATTTTATTTTAAATAACACAATGTATAATAGACGAAGATAATATAATATACAAAAATTCATAAAATGCCTTTGTATTTTCATTTATTTTCCAATGCAAATGTGTTTGTTCTGTCGTTTTGGTTGATTACGTTTATCTGTGAAAGTGTTGAAACACTGGAAAAAATAATTAGAGAATATACTCTGATTAAAAAAACAAACGTGAAATTTTTCAAAAAAAAAAGACCGCTATTTAAGTACTTTACATAGACGAATATTTTTTTTAAATATCCATTGAAGTAAATAGAACACATACCATTCGATATACATTTTTCAATATATTCTGAAAAATGAGCAAAATGAACCGTGGCTCCTAAACCACTCGTGACCATAATCGTGTTTGGTTGCACCGAAATGGAATTTTGATTTTGTCGCGAAATTTGGACGCTTTTATAGCAATGATTTGATTAGACCAACATTAACTTCCTTATTTCCTCTCCCGCGCATCATCACTCATCTGGTGACACCTAGCGGACGAAGAAGAAAACACTCGCTCCAGCCACGTTCTTACGCCGACGAACGTAATGGCCGCCCGCACAACCGCCTCCGCAAATTATTGTTAAAATGTGAAAGCATATTGACTCGAAAACTATAGTGAATGATGTGAACGTACGTTTGAGGTACTTGTATAAAACATCCTCAATGGCTCCCTGGTCAAAGCCAGGAACAGAATCTCTCTACTCATTGGCAGAACTGTCACTGGTCTGGTATCATACAAAAGTTATTGGCGTGCCTTATTCCAGCGTGACCAAGGTCGAGTTTTTGAAATTTGGGTAACCAGATGAAAAGTGGCTATTTGGTCGGTTCTAGTCCGATATAAACTAGATTTAGTCGGTCCGCCGTTCAAAAGTTTTAAGGCTGTTTTACTGTCCAAGCTGGAATAATCTTATTCCGGCGGCACCATTTTTGAATCTTGAGATGGCTCTCGAGATTCAAAAATAGCCCCTAGCTTAGATTTGATTGCACCCACAAAAAGTCGTAAAACTTTAGAAAGACCGACTAAATCTGGTATAGTGCGCCAAGAACCGACTAAATAGGGACTATTTGTCTATCTGCTAGTCAAATTTCCAAAACTCGACCATGGTTACACTGGAATAAAGCACGCATTCATATACAATCACCTATGTATACGTCCATAGGCCAAAAATGGTCAGAAATGAATTTGTTGTTTCTCAAAACATTCTCCGTTAGCGTTAATGCACTTTTTCATACGAATGAACTAATTTTGAAAACATTTATGCCACTCCTTCGTGACAATCTCTGAAACATATTTCATACTCTTCGACAGCCTCTTCAGGTGATGAAAATCGTTGACCGCGTAACTGGTTCTTAATTTTTGGAAATAAATAAAAGTCACAAGGTGCCAGGTCGGGACTGTGCGCGGGATGGCTCATAAGGTCAACGTTGTTCACCTTCAAAAATTCATTTGTCTGTCTGGCCGTGTGAGAACTGGCATTATCATGGTGCAATATGATACGGCGTTTACGGTTGTTTTTACGGAGTTTCCGGCAAACAAATGGTCGTGTACCAATGACTATTCACGGTACAACGATTCCCCAAAGCAACAGTAGCCACGTGTCCAGTTTTAATAAAAAAAGGCATTCATCTGCTTAGAGGCACTTTTCACGCGCGCCACTTTGGCTGGTTTCGGCTCACCTCGAAATACCCATACGCTCGATGGCTGCTTTGTTTTGGGATCGTAACTATAAATCCATGTTTCGTCACCTGTTACTGTGTCCCACACCAAATTTGACGCCCCTTCGTTGAATCTGGTAAGCATGGCAATGTCTGGTAAGCATTGCACCAAGTGACGCGATCCGTTTTTTGAGCCTCAGTAAAATTGTGTGGGACCCACCGAGAGCACAGTTTTTTCACACCCAAATGTTTGTGTAGTATTGATTGTGTTTGACTCATGCCTATGCCTAAAGATGCCCGAATCTCATGGTATGTCACATGCCTGTCTGTTTTTTTAAAGAGTTCCATCTTCAAATGTTGTAATTACTTTTTAAATATTGTTTATGTAAGTGGCCAGTTCCGGAAACTTATAGTGCGCCCTATGTTAACCAGAAATAGAGACGAAATGTCATTTAATTTGTTTGAAAACTATTCCTCCAAATTATTACATTGACAACTGCGCTCCGATTGGCCAGCCTGAATTCGAAACAATTGGCGGGTGTCATCAATTGTTTCACTTCAAATTCGCCGGATAACTTGAGCTTTGCTATAATGGACAAAAATTGCAAAATTACACATTTAATAACCGATGAAATTTGATTCCGTTTGTTTTGTAATTAGACATTTTGCTGTTTTTCCCCACACCGCCGAATGGAACAGCACGCCACATTGTTAGAGATATTATCTTTATGACAATAAATTACAGAATATTTTTGGAATATACGGAGACGTACACACAGGTCAGTTGTTGGTGCTGTCTATATTTCAGTGCAAATGAGAGTTGATATTTATAAGTGATGTATCACTGATGAATTACCAGGAATGTATGACCCTTATTTCGTCTCTATTTCTTGTTACATACTCGATGTTTATTCCATAGGTAAAATCAATTTACACTTGAAAACGTAATTTTTTAAGCTTAGACTGACTGAGAAGAACGAGCAAGAAACTCTAGGGATTACGTTTTGCACTTTGAATCATAATTGTGTGAAATCTAGACTCATGTCGTCTTTCCATACATCTTTAACTAACACGTAATCTTCAATCTTGTACTCGTAGCATGACGTTTCAATTAAAATTATTTTTAATGTAGTTTTTAAACTTAATATATGCACCGGAATCTTATTGTAACAATAATTATCTCAGTATATAGTACCAAAAACCCACCTCAAAAGTTCGTGGGATTACATCTATTTGCCAAGTTTTATTGACATCGGTTACCGGTTACCCACTTTCGAACAAAAAAAGAATCATCAAAATTGGTTCACAAATAGAAAGAAAGAAAGAAAGAAACGTTTATTCAGCTTAAGAGAATTCAAGAAAAACAGATAAAACACATTAATGATTAGGTACATATTATATCTATAAGCTGCAACGGATCCAATTCAGCATTATGTATGTATGTAACAGCTAGCCTGCTGTAACGCTGGTGTTCAGTTGGAACCGCTTTTAGAAAAAGAAATGGCACGTAAGTTCTAGTGTGGTAAATAAAAACAAGTAGAAAAAATATCAATAGGAACTATTACATGACTTGAATGTATATAAAATACTACAATTGTCAGGGATTATTACGTGAATTGAATGTATATTAAGTACAGCAATCCATCATCATCATATCAGCCGGAAGACGTCCACTGCTGAACATAGGCCTCCCCCAAAGATTTCCAGACCAGACGATCGGACGCGACGTGCATCCAGCGGTTACCCGCCGATACTGATAAATGGCCGGAGTTATCGCGTAACATACATACAAAAAAAAAGCCAGTCGATTTGATAGTTTCTCAGCTTTATCTTAGTTAAACGAAGCCGTGGTATGTACCATGAGTTTGGATATAGTTCATGGATTAGTCTTTCTTAATGAAATTATCTATATTTATACGGGCATGCGCCACAGTCGTGATACCAGCCTCCTCAAACTTTTCTCTGAGAGAAACCCGCGAACCTAATTAAGGGTCGTATTCTAGAACTCTACTCAATGCTCAAGTCAGGATTTGAGTATGGTTTAAAGCACTTGATATCATACTCAAGTCCCTGCCATTAGGGTCGTATTTCCAGTGCTTGTGTTTCCAGTGCAATCCTGACTTGAGCATTGAATAGAGTTCTAGAATACGACCCTGAATGTACGGCCGGGCATAACAAAATATTACTATTCCCAATATGAAACACCGTGACCACAGTAAAACAGCTATGTTCATCTTTCAAAAAAGTAGTAAATACCATAAAAGTGTGAACAAACTTCCTGTATAAAACGTCAAAATTTGTCCATACAAAATTAAGTCTTACGGCATTCACATATTGCTTAAAATGCTGTAGCAAACGTATACATTTGTCTCTGGTTATGTGTGCACGTATCTTAGTGGTTGTTAATTTGTAGGTCACTATCGACCCGCCTTACTGCGCAGTTCGAGCACAAGCAGCCAACTTCATACCGATGTTATTGCTATAAAAATTTTGTCAGGCGTGTAGACGTATTGTACGCAAGAATTTTTAAAGCGAATATTGTATTTTAAATCGTTATTGACGGCTTAAAGTGCCAAATTATAAAAAAAAACAAACGGCACTATAAATTCTGTATTAATAAAACGAAAATGACAATTCTGTCGCCGTAAAAATTCGTAAAATAGAGAGATTTTCGGCAAGAAATTTTTGTCTTTTAATTAAGGTTTAAAAAAATTGTTACAACGGCGTCGTTTAAAGAGAAATTTAACACAAAACCAATGTATCAAACGGCTGTAGCCGTTTTTGTACAAAAAAGGAGTTTGTTAAAACTAGAATCAACGGAGTCCGAAGACCATTTTACGTGTGACATCTCGGTTGCCTTACCAGCTCCCCCGGATATCCTAGAAGACAACATCCTGACTAGAAGATGTCCTTGCCCAGGGAGTTCATTTTTAACCAAGTAAGTTTAATTATAATACCATTCAGCATAAACCAGCTGACTAATAATCTATAATAAATTTTAATTATATATTATCGTCGGTTTTTATAAATTTACGCCTTGTTTTAAAATTCAATTTTGGTTTTAATTAAGTTTATGTAATAATTGAATTTATAACTGGTCTTACATATTTTAAAACATTCGTTTAAAACAGAAAAATTCTTCGAAATGGAACGTTCGCCCTTTCGCCCTGAAAACACCGACGTGACGATATGATCTAGAATGATATAGAATTCGATGGTTTCGAGGCAAATTCGAGGTATATCGACTGTTTAAAGGTAAAACCACATAAGTGATATTTTAAACAAAAAGTCTTTAGTTTATATAGCTATGGTAAGATAATCACTATCTTTCTGCACGCGAAACTCAATAACAAAAAAGCTATCTAAAGTATTTGATTTTTTATTGTGGTATTCTATTTCTATAACAGGCCATGGTAGCATATCAATCAGGGCTATGTAATTAGCATAGTTCTCAAATGCTGAGTCATGGACCTTTTTTGATATGCTTTTTTTTTGTTTCATTAACATTTATTATTGTCACATTTTGTTGATTGTTTTTTTTTATTATTTATGTATTTTACAATGTATTTTGCATGTCAAATAAATACGATTTTATTTTATAAACTTAATAAGAGTTTTATCTGCAGAACGATTGTGATTTTCTTACAACAGGTACATAATTTAGCGTTTTTTTGTGGAAAATGTCACTTATGTGGTTTTATCATTAAGCAGCTGATATAATTTTCGTAAAATGAATCATCTAACTCGTTATAATGTACCTACATTTTATGCTCTTTCTTTTTATGGTGGAATTCAATTAATCTGTATAAATAAAACACAGATACGATTTGATTACAAATCTCAGTATAGAGTACTAAAAACCCGACCTCAAAAGATCGTGGAATTACATCTATTTGGCAAGTTTTATTGAAATCGGTTACCGGTAAGTGCGCGAAACCGAATTCATCCCCTAGTTTGCCACCCTTAGAGGTGGAATATTTTCTTCAAACTTAAATGACTACTGACGTACTCTCTTTCCAACAAAAAAAGAATCATCAAGATCGGTTCACAAATGCCGAAGTTATCGCGTAACATACATACAAAAAAAATACAGGCGAATTGAGGACCTCCTCCTTTTTTGAAGTCGGTTAAAAAAATTAAAGTATACACTACAGTGGGCTAGACTCATTTCGCAAATATTCACACAGTTATTGGGTTTATTTTTCATTTATTTACTAGCTGTTGCCCACGACTTCGTCCGCGTACAAGTTTTACGTGCATTAGGTATACAACTACTAAACACAAATGAAAAATATTCAAGTTTGCAAATGTAAGGAATACACTATTCTTTAAATAAAAAAAAGTTTTTTGCTCTACTCCTGAACCTACTTCTGTCAATTATAATTTCATAAACTATTTTTTTTTAATAATATCAAGTGACGGGACCTTAACACAAGGGTTATCTTTCTTTATTTTCTAAATTCCGAACCAAAATTCTATTGTCTATAGTACTCGCTACAAAACAGAAGTTCTGTGTGTAATTAATTATGTTCTTGTAATTTATGTTGACATTTGAGTGTTTTTTTTATGAAAAATAAGAATAGATTATAATACAAGAAATATAAATTAACTGCCTGTTAATTATAGCCTGTTAATAATATACAGATCGAACACGAACAAAATTCCTTCGATCCGGCCGGATTCAAACCGATGTCTCCTAGCAAACCGTGTCACACGCCAACTAAGCCACGGAACGAACCAGCAGTTTTAACGAATTTTTCTATGTACATGTTGTCGGATCTTTGTATTTGGTTTTCAACGACTTTTTGCCGTAGCGCCATCTATGAGAAACCTATGAAAGTATTTCGTCACCCAGACCGGTACCTTTACAGCCACCAGCCCTGGCTAGCACTAGTTTGATATGATTTGTGAATCGCAATTATGCGCCTCGTCTCGGAAGAGACACAGTTTCCGATCGGGAGAGACAATCAACATCAAGCTGCAGAATGGAAGCTGTTTGTGTTCAGAGGGTCTGCTCTTGTTCTTTGTCCGACATCTGCCCGAAACAATAACTGTGAAATAAGAATACTCGACCTAATTAAAAGGACAATGTCAAGTATGACAAAGACAAACTGATAGAACCAAATTTGCAATACAATACAATACAATACAATATCTTTATTTGCGTTCCACAATGTGTTATGAAATAGTAAGTTCACACATCATTTCGGGCACAAGAAATAGAAGAGAATAAGGGCTGTTTTCAAATGCAAAAACTTTTTGTTAAAGAGTTCCGTTTAAAAATTATTTAACCCGTTAAAGCCCAAAAAATTTAGCGTTATAAAAACTAAGATTTTTTATAAGCCTTTAGATAATAGCCTAATTAAGAGAAAATTATAAAGAAAAAGAAAATTTTATTCCATTTTCCATTCCAAGCGCATAGCAATAATTGTGTACACTTAATATCCGTTATGACATTATTTACTTGAAAATTACTTATACATGAAAAACAAATGAATTACTCCAAGGCTACATATTTCTATTTTATAGTATACAAATATATTTCAACAATCAACAAAGAAAACAAAACAAACAAAAGTAATAACATCAAGATTCAGTGTTTTATGTCACATATACCTTCTGTAATGAGTATTAATAGTAATATCAAAATTACGCTTACTTAAGAGCTCTCATGCCAAAAAAGTTTTGACGTTGGCTCCGCCCAAATTTGTGAAACAAATATATGCCTGAAGTTCACGTGACATGCGACAGGAGATGTTGAATTTTGCGCATTAAAAGTACCAAATTCGTTTTAGCGGAATAACTCTAAAACTAAAGGGATTAAAAAAAAATTGTCCTAATAACCTGTAGCATTTCGAGGATGAATCGAAAAAATGTGAAAATTAGAGGTCATTTCGTGATTTTTATCTATCGAGGAAACTTTATTGTTTTATGTTTCTGATTAGTGTCTATGCTTGAATATATCGTGTAGTTACTCATACAATATTTTATTTTTAACTTTAAAGTGGATCTATAATCTATAATCAATCGAAGATTAGGAATTTTTCCTCTGCTCCCTCTATTGGGCACAGCGGCGGGCAATAATGGGTTAATATCATAATAGCATTTATTTATTAATAATTATTTTAGTTTTTTTTAAATATTCTATAATTAGTTTCGTTTCTCAGTGCATCAGGTAGTTGATTATAAATTTTTATCGCCATGACATGTGGGCTACAGGAATGTAGAGTTAATCTTGGCATTGGAATCATTAATCTATTTTTGTGACGTAATAAAAATTTTTATGAATGTCTTGACGGCGTTTAAAAAAAATTTAAAGCTCTGAGTGGCACTGCAACTGTTATGGACAGGCGTGTCGCTTACCATCAGGCGCACGACTTGTTCGTCCCGGCGCTTGATATTATAAAAAAAAGGTTCAAATTATACAATGATCTATCATCGACTATATCCGAATTGCCCGAGAATTCAAAGGAAAGATAAAAAAAATAATTGAAAATCCATTCTAGACTAGACTAACAAAAAATATTCGTCAACTATAAATAGTTGACGAATATTTTGACCTTATGCATTCAAAAATATGCTCATTATTATATGCCATTTAATATATCTATTGATAATTTTTTACCTATGCAGTTTATTTCACAACAATATACTATTATTACATTAATATTTTATAATAATATGTTATTTGAAATGAAATGTTAGTAGTGATTTTTTTATACTATTGACGTGCTAAATGTTACGAGCTTGTGACGTGGCAAATAAAAAATTTGAATTTGAATTTATGAAGCTTAATTCGCATCATCGAGTCCTCCATCCTCTAAGATTTAACCAGAAATAGAGACGAAATGGCATTTCATTTGTTTGAAAACTTTTCTGCCATATCATTACTGTGACAACTCCGCTCCGATTGGCCAGCCCGAGTTCGAAACAATTGACGGGTGTCGTCAATTGTTTCACTTCAAATCGACCAGTTAGCTTGAGCTTTTCTATAATGGACGAAAATTGCAAAATTACATATTTAATATTTAATTACCGATGAAATTTGATTCCTTTTGTTTTGTAATTAGATGTTTTGCTGTTTTACCCCCACACCACCGAATAGAACAGCACGCCTTTGTTAGACATATTGTCTTTATTACAATAAATACAGAATATTTTTGGAATATACGGAGACGTACACACAGGTCAGTTGTTGGC
The DNA here is from genome assembly GCF_003589595.1 of Hyposmocoma kahamanoa. NCBI lineage: Eukaryota > Metazoa > Arthropoda > Insecta > Lepidoptera > Cosmopterigidae > Hyposmocoma > Hyposmocoma kahamanoa. The sequence continues at coordinate 1,914,237 of NW_020654229.1, read as the reverse complement.
GCTGTCTCTATTTCAGTGCAAACGAGAGTTGATATTTATAAGTGATGTATCACTGATGAGTTACCAGCAATATATGGCCCTTGTTTCGTCTCTATTTCTGGTTATATGCTCGACGATTCGCACCATGCGTCTCTTAATTTTGTCGAGTATTACTTATCTGGCATTAATTGTTTCGGACGAATGTTGACCGCTTTCGACATTAGTCGTTATTAATATTTTGATTTTAGATCTGAGAACGTTAGTGATATCACAGACAGTGATGTAATGAATGTGGGTCGCTAGTGCCTTGAAAAGACATGACTCATTGATGTTCACTGTTACGGTTTCACAATGGATCGATAACTACACGGCAGCAAAGATGATTTATCGTATGTGTTACAAATCCACAACCTGCATTATGCCAATATCACTCTAATATTTACTGCAGAGTTATTTTTTTCACCTCACTTGCTCGGAAAGGCTTTCTTTCTAATTACAAATCTGCGCGCAAAAGCGTTTTTCCGCTCTTGGGTGGAAACGGTTTTTGAAATTCGAATTTGACGATGGACTATGGTGCATCTAACTTTTATTTTAATTAAGAGTTTTGTCTTGGATACAAGTCCTTTGAGCCATGCCTTCGTTTAATTATCGGGATCCTCAGTAATACTTTCCATTGTGGTTCAGATTCCGATTAATTTATTTCTCAAATATAACATTACAGTATAAATTGCACTACATTTCAAAGTATAAGAAATTATATTGAGATCGTCAGACAAAAAGGAAAATTATAAGAAAAGCACACAATGATTAGAAAATTAACAATTTATTATATAATACTGTTGTCATTAAATTACATATCAAATATCATTCTCCATCAAGGATGGTCATAAGTTGATAATTATTATACAAGAGCATGTTAATGCGGTAAAAATTAGAATAAAAATAGAAAATACTGAATTCGTTACAATTTCAAGTCCATAAATTCTTTCTAATACCATATGTTTTCTCTTTCTCTCAAATACCTGAGTTCACTTATTTGGTTTTTTTAAATAGCTTTATGTATCCCACCAATTAATGTTCCATCTTAAATTTGTAATGTGATATGCAATAAACAATTGAAATTGAAACTTTAAAAACAACAGCTGAGTGCTTTTTCGACTTACAGTCTGTTTTTTTTTATTTTTTTTTTATTGTGACTCGGCAAAATGACTGCACCGCGCCTGATGGAAGGTTTCTGGAAAGTTCGTAAATTTCAGCATGCCCTTAGATCATGGCATGACTCAAGCATCCCTGACTGATGCTTTGGGCTAATGTTAGTCGTTAGTGTTTCACAATTCATCGTTGCCTTGAATAAAGATGACACAGCGCCTGATGACTGTTCATTTGTCACGGCCTCAGACCTAATCAATAACGTGCCTACGAATTTGAATAGAGCATCTGTAAAACAAAAGACATCCTGATGGCATGGATTCTATGTTTTTTTTTTAATAATATCAAGGGACACGCCGCAGTGCCACTCAGAGCTTTAAATCGCAAAGATTTAAGGGGCACTGCTATGCTCCTGTCACCCTGAGACTTAAGCAGCACCCTTACCTTCAAAACCGGAACATAGTAATGCTGATATTACTGCTTAGGTAAGTATAAAATGTTTCGAGATTATTTCGGCATTTCTGAACCGATTTCAATGATTTTTTTTTTTGTTGGAAAGATCTCACCTCAGTGTTAATCCCATTTAAATTTGAAGAAAACATTGCACCTGTAAGGGTGGCATACTAGAGGATGAATCCGGTTTTGCGCACTTTCCAGTAACCGATTTCAATAAAACTTGGCAAATAGATGTAATTCCACAAACTTTTGAGATCGGTTTTTTTAACAAAAAGGTAATAATGTTAAACCCTTAGAATAATAACGCATAGAAACCTAGCCCGCACACGTTAAGTGAGCCAAATTGAAGCGCGCCCAAAGGGCCTACACGATCGGGCGGGCCTTCAGTGCTCAAGGTCAACTTGCACCGCGAATAGATCAAGAATTTTAGCTAAAAA
>NW_020654229.1:1812702-1817216 GCF_003589595.1 Hyposmocoma kahamanoa | reverse complement strand
TATTTAATTATATTACAGATTTGTTTTTCAAAAGAAAAGTCAGCGGCGAATATTTCCGCGTATTTTCATTAGAATTTGACAAGTGGCAAGAGAGAGAGAGAATTTTTTTTTTTTTTTTTAATTTATTAAGGCTTTGGCAAAGCCATTAGCCTAAACATGAAGTTTAAATTATGTTTCTGTAAATATGGCCGCCACAAAGAGGATAGGCAATTTGAGGCGGCGTGCTTGGATTGACTCGGGATTCCATAAAACGGGCTGATACGGGTATTCTAGTTTGAGATTCGTATAATTTCGCGTTTTAATCTTCGATTAAGGCACAATAGCACTATCCTATTCCACTTTAAACTAGATTTCACAAAATAATTGAAAGTCAAAATAAAAACGACACTTTTCCCTCCAAAAGGTCCAGAGCGAATCGAGAGAGAGAAACAAACATATGAATGTCAAATGGTGACACTGTAGAACGTATTTGCAAAGACTGTTTACTTTCTCATTTAACGACAAAATAAAAGTGTAAAAGATTACACGTATTAACTCCTGACGATATTCTACTGTAATTTCTAAGTATCTATGGAAGCAAATTATACTTGAAATCGTCACATTAATCAAAAGCGACACATTTGTTCAAAAGCGAGCATTACAGACAGTGCCGAGCATTCGCCTGTAATGTAACAATCTGTTCAAATTGTAAGGCTGCGACTCCACCAAATATAGTGGACATGTTTTCAAGTCTTTACTGAGGTGCCTGCGAGTGCCTTTGACTGCTGGTCACTCCTGGCTCTCGCTGGCTCTGACGGGCACTCAAAGGGACTCAAAGGCACTCACGGGCACTCGCGGGTCTTCGCGGACACTCCTGGCTCTTGCGGGCACTCAAAGGCACTCGCACGCACTAGGAGGCACTCGCACGCACTCAGAGACACCCGCACGCACGCTACTTCGCACATTTCTGATGGAATCGCAGCCTAATCGAATCTTGGAGGTAGTTTGTAATGTAATACTTGAAAAGAAATCTTGAATGTTGCACTACGGATAAATATTCGCGGTGAGTGAGCGCCCTTAACCCGTAAGCCTTTACAAGGTGCCTACCTTCAAATTAGACGCTTGTAGAAGGACGCCACTGTGGCACTACAGCTGCGTTGCGGCAATAGACAAGGAAGGCAGAAATGTGCACTTATTCTATCATTAAAAAAATCCCCGGCAGTGGCACAGTCGAACGAGTCAGGGACTTCCTATTACTCTTATCTACGTTATACATAATATAGTTTATTACAAACTTTTTACACGTGCAGCTTGTTACACTAACAAAACGGTCAACGCCCTGTGTGTCCAATACAATAATGGTTTTAGGATGCAGTTCCAACAGCCTCATGCTGTTGGTCTGGAAGTATCAGATTTGTGATACATTTAAGTACTGGAACTTCACACACGTGTGTTCTGGAATCCACGTGTGTGAAGCCTCTGGAGGCTTGGTGTATAACCTAATGAATTTTTTATTATTTGCCAACCTTTTTTACTAACGTAGGCTAGTTTCTGTAACTATATTATAGTTTCTATAACAACATATACTTTGCCGGGACACCGAGTGCTAAGTGACATTGAGGATGATGTCAAGAAATGCAAAATTGAGACGCTATCTTGGTTTGTGACCTACGGCTCTGCGACGTGGTCACTTACTATGGGCCTCATAAAAAAGCTCAACGTCACTCAACGAGTTGCGGAGAGAGCAATGCTCGACATTTCTCTACGTGAATGAGGAGATCCGTAGAAGAACGAAAGTCACCGACATAGCTCGATTAGGAAGTTGAAATGGCAGTGGGCAGGGCACATAGCTCATAGAACTGACGATCGTCAAAGATTCTCGAATGGAGACCACGAACCGGAAGGCGTTCAGTGGGACAGCCCCGTAATATATGGACGGATGACTTGGTAAGGGCGGCGTGTAACCGATGGATGCACGCCGCGTCCGATCGACTAGTCTGGAAGTCCTTGGGGGACTTTTCCGGCTGATATGATGATGATGACCTTGGTTTGTAGGATAATATCTATAGCACTTATTTAAATCTAAACATATACTCCAGAGCTAATTAATACCATAGTGAATTGTAAGTTAATTTAAGTGTCGAAATTGTTAGTTCATCGCTAAATGGGTAAACCACTAAGTTTTTGGCTAGCGTTAAAAGAAGAGTAGCTTTTTTAACCGACTTCCAAAAAAGGAGGAGGTTCCAATTCAACTGCTGTTTTTTGTATGTACGTTATGCGCTAAATTTGTAAACTGATTTTGATGATCTTATGTTTGTTGGAAAGAACCTCTGTAGGAGTGCCATTTAAATTTGAAGACAATATTCCACCTTTAAGGGTGGCAAACTAGGGGATGAATCCGTTTTCGAGCACTTTCCGGTAACCGATTCCAATAAAAGTTAGCAAATACGAGTACGTGGTAATTCCACAAACTTTTGTGGTCGGTTTTTTTAGTACTCTGTACTGAAATTATATGTAATTTGATGTTGATTATTCAATTACGTGTGTTTCACGTAAAACATGCATTACCATAAATGTACTGCTATGTTTGTCATAAAAAGTACCCAAATAATCTAAACGAATCAAAAGGCTATCACAGTGATGATTCTTCAAATAATTATCGATAGTGAGCAATCATTGGATTACATTTTAGAACTGAATTTAAGTGTAATATATGGTGCTCCAAATAACCCATAGCAACAATTATTATAAAAATAATAATAAATAAAATAAAATAAAGTTATTTGACAGAATGATAGCAACAATTTTATGATTACTGCGGTACCCACACTAGGCAAGCCTGTAGGGCTAGCACAAGAGGAAGCGCGAGATACTGCAATTCTCACATAGAGATCTCACGCTTTATGTCGCTTTTTACATAATATAATCAATCAATCAGCCTATTGCAGTCACTGCTGGATATAATATAATACTTAACCTCTAAACGAACAGAAAGTATTAATATATGTAAACAAGTTAACCAAGGACGTATTGTTTTGGATACATTATTAATATTAATATTATATACATGTGTGTGTGTATATATGTATATACATACATACATACGACGTACTTTTGAGGTCGGTTTTTTTAGTACTCTGTACTGAGATTATAACTCATTTGCTACTGTTTTTAAGTGCAATTTATTTAATATGTTCAATAGTCTGTTAATTTCTAAGTAATTTATTTATTTCGCAATTGCCGTGACGTTAAGCATCTTCACAGTTTGTATTCTGCATCTATGCTAAAAACATGAAAGGGTTGTATCCCTATCTAGCCGTGAACAGGTTCACGGCAATGAAATGGGAAACTTCCAGGCCACAAAATTTATTAAAGAAGTAAAGTTTAAAGAAAGGCTGTAACAATATAAAGGTAAATGTAAAAAAACAGGTATAACAGTATAAAACACTCCCTACACTTTATTATTAAGGCACTTACCCCTAAATGGGCCGAGAAACTGAATTACATAAATAGATACATGAAGGGTGTAGACTTATAAATTATTACACATGATTAGCTTATTAACAGCTCTGACTGTTGTGGCGGTCGAGCTGGGAGTGACCGTGGTACGAAAACAAAATGAGAAAGTGAAGGAAAATGGAACAATTAAAATTTAAAATTTAAATACAAGTAGAATTAAAAAAATGATAAGATATAAGAGACGAGAGGCGATACAACAAGGTGAGATGACGGTGTAAGGAGGTCACACCGTCATAATAAACATAAATAAATATTGGGACGTGTAAATGGGCTGATGAGGTTGACGAATATTATGTGGTTTAATCTGCCGAGCCTACAGATTATCACTTCAGAAACTAACACATCCTATGCTGTATAAAAACACAATCAATTTTCTCTTATCTGCCGTTATCGAAACAATGACTCACGTAATGTGTGCGATAATCAGACAAAAGATAATAATATAAACCTAGCCTACAGTGAAACGACTTATTATACAACCTTTTAGTACTTCGTTTGGATGTCACTGCGTTAGTGACGAACCGTCAAACAAATAGTGAGGTTTTTGGTTTCGCCGTGAAAAAAAATGGACCATCCCGCATTTGCTGACGCAGGCGGTGAGCCTGGTATTGAAATTTGGACAATCGAGGTAAGTTAATTTTTTCCTTGTTTTTAAAGGTTTAAGGCTGCTTACAGATTGACTACGGCTCAACTCACACTGGCGCAGAGTCGAAGCGTCGCGTCACGACACTTCCATTAGCGCGCCCGGATCAGTGTGCTCGGCGTTTGACTAGAGATGGGAAAAACTGCTTCTTTTATTAAACGTTTAAACATTGCACTTTTTTTAAAGCATGCTTTTTGACGCTTTTTAGTTTGAAACTTAAGAAAGCGTTTAGAAAAACGTCTAAGCGCATAGACATTTATGTTAAAAAAAAACTTGCAACGTTGTGTTGATAGCGAAAAGCAAGAGTTGACCACGACTTATTTGTAAAACAAAATTATTATTCACATTGAAGAATTAATTTGTTTAGGAAACA
>NW_020654229.1:1796189-1812692 GCF_003589595.1 Hyposmocoma kahamanoa | reverse complement strand
GTTTTAGGTGTGGTAAGGTGTGAGACATTAGAGTTTAGGCGAAAACGAAATCTATTAATACATTACAGTAAGATTCTTAGAAGTGACATAGATAGCCCAGTAATGCTTTAATCTGTTCGTTTGTTTGTGCCTCAAAATTATACGCGATTAGGTATTCAACGGCGACTTCAACTGCGTACCCAGACGGTGTTCGCGCGAAACACGCCCGCAACTCTCCCACACCTCGGGCTCTTGCCTTGCTCAATACTCTCCTGGACGAGGTCCATGATGCCGATGTGCTCACCGACAAGTTACCGAAACTAATATATAATTTTGACATTTTTTTAATAACTACTTGATATGATCATAGGGTGTTTTATTTTATTTCTGTCTTATTGTTTATAATTTTATGTATTGACTTGTACTTATGACTAGCATTAAGTGCTTTGGCACACCCCGGACACTCCATACGACAGTCGAAAGTTAGTTACCTACTACTACTATATACAGCAAGGCGCTATCTGCATACGCGCAAAAGTGTGCGTGTAGTGGAAGGGTTACCCGTCACTATCTCGTAGGTACTATTATGTTACGATAGCGCAAAATCTAACGCGAATCTGTGATCTATAATTCTATTAGTAGAATTCTAATTATTACATATGTCAATATAATATAGTATTTTTCATTCATATAGTTAATTCACTAACTAGAATAATACTGAAGATTTATTTTAAAAATGCACTAAAAGCACTTAAAATGTTATATTTTGGACAGGTTTTTTTTAAATAACGTAACCAACGTATTTTAAATTGCGTGTCTAACTTTATCATTACCTAGTTAATAATTAAGTATATTCACTACGTAATATTTATCGGCAATACAAATTGGTAATTCGAGAAGCTTTGTCTACTAGATCACGAAGTTATGGCGTCTCATTATATTGATATAATAAATCTGTATTATGTATTACTCTGCACTAAATAAACGAAGAAAACCATAACTGAATGAGTCTCAGATAAGTTTATTTTACTAGTTTTTTTTTCATCTTTCGGAAAACGAAAGAAACTCCCCCCTTTATCCTGTTTAGATGATGATAAACGGCCGAATACAGCACAATTCACAACCATTATAAATAGTAACGTAAAATGATGTTATATATTAACGTACAAGTTTCCTAATGATTAAATATGAAAACTATATTCTAATTTCAAAGCCGAACGGCTCGCCGACAGCCTTGTTCTCGTTCAGTCAATGTGTCCGTCAATGTGCGGGGCGTGGTGCGGTATCTAAAGCTAGGGAGGGGCGGTGAGTGTCCGTTCTCGTTACTTTTTTGTTCTCTAGCTTTGTGTGACATTGTAAACTCTCAATGTATTCTTTTTAAATAAATAGATATGCGTTAATTTCAACGATTAGTATAAATCCAAAGCATTCTAAGTATGTTCAATTAAATAAAATCTTAAAAGAACTTATCTCGACCTGCCATTGTTGAATGATAACATCCAGTGGCGTCTTTTCTTTTGGTTCTTTTTGTTAGGTAAGCTCAAACCTGTGGTAGTCTCGTTCACCGTCCGGAACAATTATTGAACAATTATTATTATTAATTTGGTCGAGTATTACGTATTTTAAATTTTTATTGAATTGATATTCAATTATTTGTTGTGAAATTACTCCACTAGTTTGTTATAATTATTAATACAAAGATCAAACACTCAGAAAAAATTCCTTCGATCCGGCCGGGTTCGAACCGACGTCTTCTAGCTTACCGTGGCAGACGCTATACCAACTAAGCAACGGAACGAACCAGTGAATAGCGACATCTCTCGCCAGGGCTGGTAACTGTAAAGATATCTAACTGGGTGATAAAAAACTTTCATAGATTTCTCATAGATGGCGCTACTACTAAAAAGTCGAAAAAACCAAATACAAAGATACGACGCTAACACATAGAAAAATTCGTGAGGTCCGCTGGTTCGCTCCGTTGCTTAGTTGGTATAGCGTCTGCCATGGTAAACTAGAAGACGTCGGTTCGAAGGAACTTTTTCTGAGTGTTCGATCTATGTATTAATAATTATAACGAGTATTAATTACGTATTTAACAGTTAATGTTTGTTAATAAGGGCGCATTTATTCGATACGAACGCCCAAGCCGCGCGGAGTCCGCGTTGCCTCTGCGCAGCGACCGCGTGCATCTAACAGTTATGGGAAAATACGCTATATTATTTAGCTTTTACTCATTTGTTCTCTGTTTTTACGTTTTAACTTAAATGAGCGTCTCGGGCGCGCGGGCGAGTCTGGCTTGTCTTTAGTCTTGTTTGGCGCGACGACCGCGCGGCGACTGCGTGATTGTATTATTCCGAGAAATTTAAATGTTGTTTGCCTACTAAGTAAAATTCAGATTCGCCATTAATGTACGGGAAAGCGAAGTAACTGGGCGGTCGCCGCGCAGCGTGTAACTAAACCCTAAGAGTACAGGTTATTAGAGCTCTCCACTCACACCGAATACGTGTCGCGGTGCGGCCCTAGAAATCACTAGAATACCCAGTGTTGGGCGTTAATCAATTAAATTTCAATCAGAAATTCAATCAGGTTAAAAATCAATTCAATTGAAATCAATTGATTTTAATTGCAATTGATTTCAATTGAATTGATTTTAATTGCAATTAAATTAATTGCAATTAATTTTTTTAGTTGTTCTAAGAAACAATTGAAACTAACAATTAAAACCGAAAGTACCAAATAAAATTGTCATTACGAATATGGGTTAGGGGGTGAGTTAGGGGTGTGTTAGGGGGTGGGTTAGGGGGTCGGGTAGGGGGGCGTTAATCAATTAAATTTCAATCAGAAATTCAATCAGATTAAAATACAATTCAATTGAAATCAATTGATTTTAATTGCAATTGATTTCAATTGAATTGATTTTAATTGCTATCAAATTAATTGCAATTAATTTTTTTAGTTGTTCTAAGAAACAATTGAAACTAACAATTAAAACCGAAAGTACCAAATAAAAGTGTCATTACGAATATGGGTTAGGGGGTGAGTTAGGGGTGTGTTAGGGGGTGGGTTAGGGGGGGTCGGGTAGGGGGTCGGTTGGGGGGCCGGTTCGGGAGCCGGTTAGGGGGCGGTTGGGGGGCCGGTTTGGGGGCCGATTGTGTCCGTTTGGGGGGTCGGTTGGGGGCGGTCAGGGGTGAGTGACCCACCAATACACCCGCTCACCCACCTACTCACCCACCCACTCACCCACACACTCAAACCCACTCACCCACACACTCACACCCACTCACCCACCCCCTAACCGCCCACCTAGCCCCCCTAACGGCCCACCTAGCCCACCCTCTATCCCACCCGCTGACCCACCCCTAACCCACCTCCTAACCCACTCCTAACTCGCCCCCTGACCCACCCATGGCCCACCCCCTGAACTTGTTAATCAAAAACATTGAAAAGATTGAAAATTGATTAATTGTTAATTGTAGATATATGCGATTAACAATTGATCAATCGTTAATTGCTGTTTGGCAATTGACAATTAATTAATTGTCAATCTTTAATTGCCAGAACAATTAAATTTTGCCCAACACTGATCATATCGAGCCATTTGTTAAAAGAATTACGAGTATACTTACTATAAACTAGATAAATAAAACGTTCATTTAATCACAATTAAAAATAAATACTGATGACAATCAGTTTTATATCGAAAAAAAACCCAAGGATTATCGATTAATCGGAAATTTACGATAATTGCCTGCCCTACTTTCCTCCGTCTATCTCAACTGACCATCCCTAATCGTTATTAAACGAGAATGTACCTAAATGGAAACTACTTTCTTTTTTTTACGTTACTACGTTTCCCAATAGTTCCACACTCGTAATAATGAGGCTAACAAATAACTACTTTTTTCAGTCATGGACAAATGACACAAGAGCATTGCTAATCGCAATACAAGATGGCGTAGTCGGGGATTTAGTACTTACTGGGACATGTCGCGTGCATTTGACCTCCATCTCACCTGATAGGAAGTGACGATGAGGTCGACGATGGAGCATGCACATCTAAATAATGCCTATTCACTCTCGCCTCGAAAAGGTCCAAGTTGTAACGTTCCGGGAACTAATCAGGCAGGGAATTCCACTCCATAGCCGTTCGCCATATAAATGTGGAAGTGTAATCGTGCGAATCTCTGGAATATCCACAACTTAAGAGTGGAATCCAAGCCTACGCCTAGTCCCCCGAAGATGGAAAGGGAAAGCGGAATTAAATCGTGTAATTCCATCGCTCTCTGTGATATATCCTGTAAAATACCTATAAGCAGGCAACTTTACGGCGACGTTCAAGGCTTTCCAGCTTCGCCTCTACTAATTCCGAGTCACCTATAATAAGCCCTTGACACGCTTGTCTATTGAATCCAAAGTGGCCAGTTGGTATTTAGCAGAGCCATCCCATAAGTGGCAGCAGTACTCCAAACACGACCGGACTTGTGCTTGACTTGTAACAATTTGTTTTAAATTGACAAGGTGCAATTTATCGAAACTACTGTAATTTCTAGTGATAACAAACAAATCAACTAGATAGCGCTTCTTCTTAGCGTGCATCTTCTGACGTTTATATTTGTGAGGACAATGTATAGGTACTCTTCAATAATAAGATTCCGATTGATGTTCAAAATTTGCCATTTACGAGGTTTAAAACTAAAATGAAACAAAAACTCTATACTAAAGGCATACTTGGTTGACCAAAATGCCGATCCGCTTAGCTCTTGCAGGTAGTTTCGATCTAATATGTTTATTAAATTAAATATTGTAATGATAAATGTATTCAAATGTATATTTACAAAAAACAATCCCTAGATTTCTTGCTCATTCTTCTCAGGGGATTCTGCCTTACGAATGAGCGATAGTTTAATTAGTACGACGATTTCAAGTGTAATTAGCTTAATAATCATCAAACTTACGAGTTATACTCTCGTCGGTGGTGGGTCTTCCAGTCATCTCTCGTCTAAGCCAGCTCCTTGATCTCCTTATACGACACGACACCGGCCTTTTCCTTTATTTGGTCTATGTAACTGCGCCTATATTGTAATTCCGCTTTGAGGAGTGTGGCTGGAGGGACTCAGGGCTGGATAAATTACGGAACAGTGTGATAAGAGAGCGTTGCGGGGCGGAAGAAGATGTAGTGACAAAGATAGAGAAAGGGATGCTTAGATGGTTCGGACATGTAGAGAGAATGAATGGAAGAAGAGTGACGAAACAGATTTATAAGGCGAGTGTGAGCGGGCAAGTTGGTATGGGTCGACCAAGGAGAACTTATCATGACCAAATTGAAGCCATCCTAAAGAAGGGCCAGGTCAAGAGTACCCTTAATCGACGAGCGTGTATGAAAGCATTGATGCGTGTTGTCTCTGCCTACCCCGATGGGAAAAAGGCGTGAAGTATATGTATGTATGTAACTGCGCCTAGGTCGACCTCTTCCCCTCTTCCCCTCGATCTTTCCCTCCAAAATGGTCTCAAAGAAGTTGTCGTGTCGTAAATGTCAAATCATTTTCCCGAGTCTGTACTCTATACTTTTCAGGATCGTTGGTTTCTCGTTTACTAATTCTCAATACTTCCTCATTGGTATTCTTTTCTTTTCTTATTTCGCCTCGTAATTAGCTTACCTATGAAATAAAGATCATCTGACTTTGACTTTAGTATTTATCATAAAAACTATTTTCCAGACGTCTGGAGACAATAACTCCACGTATTCGTACGACGCCCACTTCTGGCTAGGGTCAAAGACGACGCAGGACAAGAAGGGATCAGCTGCAATCCTCACTGTGACCCTGGATGATATGCTAGGAGGAAAAGCTGTGCACCACAGGGAGATACAAGGACACGAAAGTAGCCAGTTCCTAGGATATTTTAAACCTGGTAAGTATCGCGTTAATTTAATACGGTTAATTTTGTTTGGGTCGAGCGGGGACACCGGCTTTATTTTATTTATTTACAAAAGAAATTAAATCCTCTTCAAAAATGTATATCATAATAGTATACGCCTTCTGTTTAGTTTAATTGGTATTAAAAAAAATCATTGGTATAAATAAAGTATATATTGAATGCAGCGGATAATAGAGACGAAGTAAGGGCCATATATACCGGGTAACACATTAGCGATACAGCTCTTATAAATATCAACTCCCGTTTGCACTGAAATATAGACAGGCCAACTATTGACCTGTGTGTACGTCTTCGTATATTCAAAAAAAATATTCTGTATTTATTGTAATAAAGATAATGTCTCTAATAATGCCGTGCTCTTAGAATAATAAATAATAACGCATAGAAACCTAGTCCGCACACGCTAAGTGAGGCAAATTGAAGCGCGCCCAAAGGGCCAACACGAGCGGGCGGGCCTTCAGTGCTCATGGTCAACTTGCACCGCGAACAGATCAAGAATTTTAGCTAAAAATGACGAAATGTGCGGTAAATGAGTGCAAAAATACGTCAGACAAACATAAAATAGATACTAACATCACATTCCACAAGGAAGTAACGCGTTTCAACTTGTGTTTTTATATAAATATTCACTAAAACCGAAAATTAACCTACTACTAAAACTAGCCTGAACATGAATTTGATTTTTGCCTCACTTGTGACAGTTCGTTTGATATGAAACTATCATTCTATGCGTTATTATTCTAAGGCCGTGCTGTTCTATTCGGTGGTGTGGGAAAAACAGCAAAACATCAAACACGAAATCACATTTCATCGGTAATTAAATATTAAATATGTAATTTTGCAATTTTCGTCCATTATAGCAGAAACAGTTGACGACACCTGTCAATTGTTTCGAACTCGGGCTGGCCAATCGGAGCGCAGTTGTCACAGTAATGATATGGCTGAATGGTTTTCAAACAAATTAAATGACATTTCGTCTCTATTTCTGGTTATATACTCGATGACAGCGGTTTTCTTGTAAAATGTCGAGGAAAGTTTGTGTTTTTTTTTCTAACGAAAATTTTTAGGTATCATGTTTTCACACCGTACAGTAATCAGTGTGTATCCTCAATTAAACTAAAATACATATTTTTTCTAAAGCGATTGATTCAACACTGACCACATAAATAGCGAAATCAACCAAAGCCATTTGAGGTTGTATAGAATCGTAATAATGGAAATTAGAAATAAATTAACTATATATGGCCATGCTAAATAAGTAGGTCAGTCGGTAGAGCACTATGGGCATTTATTATATATAAAAACGGGGCGCAGAGATATTACACAGATACTATGACGTAAGTAAATACTTATAATAGGAAGGAATCGTATGAAGGAACACATCCGAGCAGTAAAAAACAATGATGCACAGAAGTCGGCTATAGCACAACATCTTACACAGACTGACACTAACCACTGGATCGAGTTGCATAGCTCCCAGGTACTCTCGACAGAACGTCACTACATACCACGGTTGGTACGAGAAGCCATCGAGATCACGAAGTACAAAACATTTAACCGTGATGATGGTTTTAAACTGTCCAGTGCATCCGTGAGTCCAGTGAATCCGGTCCTTAGTGCGTACAGTAATAAAAACAAAAACACCTCGAGTTCAGTTTCGCGTGTGGATACAGTGAGTGTGGTTTGTGTGAAAAAAGTGAGTGACAATGGTAACGCCACAACAAATCGCGATGAAGGTAGTCGTCGACAGCGCAAGAGGGTAGACAGATATGTCTGCTCATAAAGCTGTCATCTGCCGCCGTCCAGTCAACCCGTGACCATGGAGCGTGCAACCGTTCCGAAATATCGGGAAAATAAAAAGAAGTCATACCGTGGTAAGAAACCTGATACTAGTGATAATCATTCAGTGAATAACCACGAAAGTCTTAAAATCTATATACTTATAATAGGAACTAATACAAAATTACACCAGAAAAGACGCGCGCGCATGAAAAAACTTCTAACTGGAACCAATGTTAAACGCGGAGTCTTAGATACTAACTGGAGCGCGCCGCCGGGGTGCGGATCGGTAATCACGCATAAAACGGAAGTTACCGGAAGTCGTTTTGTTATTACCATATTTGGTCATGAAAAAGTGATATTTTGGCAAAACAGGGTCGATGGCGAGAAGCGCCATCTACATTCACCAAGACTAATCTAGTTCCTCGAGGATGGATGGTAGGACGCTTTCGAGTACGCTTCGGGCGCACTAGATAGGGTTGACACGCTATAAAACATATTAATTAGTACCTAGTACGCAGTCTTATGACTGCATGGGATTTTTCATCAGAATAAATACTGGATCCCAAAGTGGTGGTACGTAGAAACTATCTTCCCTGTTGAAACGTTTTTTGTTGTTTGAAGAAAAAATATAAAGGCGACTTAGATCCGAAAAATGCTTTCATTTCCAGTATACATCCAAATCATGCCATTTTGACGGACTCCTAGTTGTTCTAAGGCTTAGTATGCAGGCTGAAAAAGATTTGTACGAATACTCTTTGTATGGTTAATACCGCACGTTAAGTATTTTACCGCGTCAGCACTTTATGTTTAGTTATAATTTCTACACATTGTCAATCAATCAAGGCATCGTCATAAGCAAGCGCGTATTCTATTTCATAATCAAGTAAACGAAATAAATACCATTTTTAAGATCAACAAGGATTCTTTATTTATCAACATTATTATCAAGATAGTTTGTGTAGTAAGAACAAGATGCGAATTTTGGTCCTTCGACAAGCGAGCTAGTGATCTTTTTGTGCCGGCATACAGAATCAAGTTTGTGCACATTTGAACATTTTATTAGCAAGAAAGGTACTTTTTTATATTACACCAAAATTGTCATTTGACATCGATTATATAATTTATTGAAACGCGATAAGTCGATGTATTATCACGTTTGTGCGATAGGTGCATCGTGCGATAGCCTATTAGGGCGTAAAGGCTGATTAATATTCCAGCGTGTCGGGGCCGGGCCGTATATACTTTTGCATGAACTTCATGTCAAAACGGGCAGAGTCCGCGTCACGGCCTAGACACGATCGGGCCACGGCGTCGAGATTTTTTTCCGGTTCCAACCCGACCGATTGAGACACGTCGTAATATGAATGCAATGAAATGAAAAATGAAGAAATGAAATTATTTGTTGGTAACAATGTTACATTACAAGTCAATTATCTATACCATTCAACATTTGTAAAAGCGGACATTACATTAATATTACAATACAACACAAAACAAATATTATTTATAGCACACGGACAAATACGTAATAACAACACAAAAAAGCAAAAATTACAGGTACAGCAGGCGACCTTATTGCTAAATAGCAATCACTTCCAGGCAACCTTCGGGTTACAGGAAAAACAGTAAAATAAAATTATTTGGGAGCGCAACAGACATACATACAACATATTGCACATATAAAAATGAAGAAGAAAATGATAATAATAAAAATACTAAATAATAATATTAATAATGAAATATAGTTACATATAATTACCTACATACATGTTTTGAGTAAAGTTTTGAAAGAATCAACAGATTTAGCGCGTCTGGTCGATTCAGGCAGGGAATTCCACAGTTTGATGCAGCATATTACATTTCAAATCTGTGATTACGTTATTCACGATAAATAATAAAATAGTCAGTTCGTAGCATTCCATTTACAATACATTATAAGTCACAAGTGCATTCGGCACACGGAGGGTAGTCATCGTTGGACTGCAGTGTACTGGACAGTGCAAGAGCAAAATGCTCTCATCATCCATAAAATTTTTGTAAAGCTTGGCAAATTCTCTTTCGGATTCTCGTTATCTCCAGGCAGGATGTACACACCATCTACTTTTTAACCGACTTCCAAAAATATTATATTATATTTCCGGTATTTGTGAACCGATTTTCATGATTCTTTTTTGTTAGAAAGAGGGTACCTCCATAGTGGTCCCATTTAATTTTGAAGAAAATCATCCACCTCTAAGGGTGGCTGTTCACGCATGAAGATTCATTTTTATAAATTTTATTGTAAGGAGCAATTATTTTAATGTTTGATTTTGCTATTCTTCAATTCAAGGCGTTTTTTTCTCTCAATATACTTTGAGTAGTGAGAACCGATTTTTATTATCTCCTGTGTCAAGTCCTGTATCAATAAAACTGAGCAAATAGACGTAATTCCACGCACTTTTGAAGTCGGTTTTTTTTAGTACTCTGTACTATTATTTTCAGATTTTAGATCTATGTCTGTTAAGATCTCCCGTAAGTATTGTGTTATTTTTTGAAGTCGATAATATGTTAGATAGTCCCGTATAGTGGCGAACTAGGGGATGAATCCGGGTTTGTGCACTTTCCGGTAATCGATTTCAATAAAACTCGGCAAAAATAATTAATTTTTAAAAATTAATTCCACGTAGTCGTTTCGGTTTTTTTAGTTCTGTACTGAGATCATTCTAGTTTCAATTTGTGTTTCCAATACTTCGTCGTCAAGAGCTATTGTAATAGCTGCCAATATTGTATTGCCTATTAACTGTTATATAAATAAAAATGTAATGTAATGTAAATATTTCCGAGTATGTTTGGGAAAAAAAAATTACCTTCATCAACATTAATTACGATGATGTTGAATAATAAAGTTAATAGGTACTTCTTAGAAAAAAAATTATCATCCAAAAATAACAATATCTACTTCGTTATTTAGATAACTCAGTAAGATATTAATATAATTAAAGCAATATAGGTATTAATAATTAAATTATTTTGATATAAAGCGTAGATTACAAATTCAAAGAATTGATTGAATAACATTTTTACACTCTTGGAGTAGTAAGACCAGATTACGAGGGTGTGAATTGTTTAGACAAAATAAGATCAATGATGGATCATACTTATCCAGGATATGTTTGTTTGTTGAATTGTTTAAATGACACAATCGCGTAGGAATTGATGTCCAGAATAAAGATTATAATAGCATCGATCTAGTATGTGACGGAGATCCGACTCTTCATGATACTAGTCATAGGGTACATTAAAATTTTATCAGTTCTTATCTTATAGCTTAGTAGTGCCATGGTGGGGTGTTCAATTGACGGTAAATATGTCAACAACATTAGTTATGCCGATGACATGGTGCTGCTGAGCCCCTCGATTAGTGCCCTTAGAAAATTGTTAAAAACATGTGAGAGATATGCGGAGACTCATGGCCTCAAGTATAACGCAAACAAAAGTGTAATGCTAGTGTTCAAGGCAGGTGCTAAACACTATCGTTCTGTGCCGCCAGTCACTCTCGGGGGCATTACACTTGAAACAGTGTCGGAATTTAAATACTTGGGGCACTGGGTCACCGAGTCGCTTAAAGATGATATGGACTTAGAGAGGGAACGCAGGGCGCTGGCTGTTAGAAGTAATATGTTGATCCGTAGATTTGCAAGGTGTACAGTAGAAGTGAAAGTCACCGTATTTAAAACCTACTGTCAATCATTTTATGCCTGCAATCTGTGGACGGCATTTACTCAAAAGGCATACAGCGCCCTACATGTCCAATATAATAATGCATTCAGGATGCTGTTGGGGCTGCCGCGCTACTGCAGCGCGTCAGCAATGTTCGCAGAAGCCTTTACGGGTATCCATTTTAAGAAAGCGACAAGCCTCCCTAATGCAGCGGGTGCGCGCCAGCACCAACAGCCTCCTTACTACAGTAGCAAATAGAGTTGATGGTCCTTTCAATGAACGTCTCAACTCGTTGCATGTAGTGCCCTCTAAGTGGGCTGTAGAATAAAAGTACTCGTAAATATGTACATAAGTAAATGTCATGTAATAAAGTAAACAATGTAAATTACTAACATAGTTTATAAGTCTGTTACTAATTATATATGGATTCAGGTCCGAAATAAATGCTTATTCTTATTATTATTATTATTATTATAGTATTTGTTTGTTTTTCTCGCAGTATGTGTGTTATACGAATGTGTATAAAATTAATGATGAATGTTCTATGTGCTTTTATATTATATTCTGTGAAGTGATTGTAAATGTTTTGTTTCTCTTTGTATTTGTGCGGAATAAACCTGTTATCTATCTATCTAAATAGTATAAAGTTGTCAATTAATTTCGTTGGTAGAATGTTTAAGCCTGAAAAGTTATCATTTTTCAGATGTGGTCTTATTACACCAAGAGTACAAAATGTGATACGGTACATTTAAATTACAGCCATAAGATACCTTGAAGGCGGCAACGAGTCCGGATTCACCGAAGTAGACACGAACGCGGGAGCTGAGAAACGCCTGCTGCGACTATCTGGTTGCGAGAACATGAGGATTGAGGAGGTGAATCTAGTTTGTAGCTTTGTTTTATCCAAAAAATTAATAGACTGGGAAACGTAAGGGTAAGGTAGCCACCGGCGGCTATCGTAACTGTTTGTCTAAACACTAACAAGCCATTTCTCTTTTACTTGCGCGAAAGCTTGAATGCGCGATAGTTCATAGTAGATCTTGACTTCAAAACGCTGAGTACTGTAAGTGGTATTATATTTTGTGACAATGTTATATACTAGCTATGCGCATAGTTAGAATACAGCACTTAACGCATTTTAGAGATAATTGCACAGTGTAAATTTTCGCAACCGATTGTTGTACAACGTACAAATAAATAGGTAGTTGCCTCAATATTGGATATCTAGGTATCCACAATACTAGATATCCGATATTGGGGTATCTATATTACAGGTTGTGTAGTGTCTTTCATATTTAAATGTTTAACTATTTGTTTAGATGGGGGATCATTAAAAACGATGACTGTTTAGCATTGACTTACAAATAAATGGACGACGGGTCTAATACAAAAACCACAAAAAAAATGTCCCAAGTCAACCTATTTAAACGTAGTGACATGTAAAGGAATATGAAAAAGCTAAAACGTTGAATTTAAATTGTAATGTCATCGCGGTACTGTCTAATTTTGCTTGCTTCGCTGTCAGTCGAACAAATGAAGACTAAAGCGTGAATGACGCTCTGTATACGATTTTAACGCCCTATAAGTTCGGACACTTTTTAGCGCGGACCCGACGTCCATATAATTGTAAGTCAATGCTGTTTAGATTTTTTTGCCTACTGCCTTTGCAAATTTTAAAGGATCATTTAAATACATGCCCTGGTTAATAGAGTGTACCCTATACTGGATATAATATATTGAGTAGTTATACCCTGTACTGAATAGGTTATTAGGTTACGTATGTGAAAACGTCGCAAATAAACTATCGCACATTCGCAATCACCTAGTACATCCAATTTGGGTACTCTTTATTAGAAGGGTTTGTAAAAACCTTAAATACTCTTCAGGTACCAGCAGACTCCACATCACTGACCAAAGAGCACTGCTTCATACTGGAAGTAGACCATGACATCTTCGTGCTAGTGCCTGAAGGAGCTAAAGCTACCCACAGAAGGAAGATCATCAGCGTCGCCAATAAGTTGAGGGATGACGATCATAACGGACGAGCTACTATTGAGATCATTGGTAAGTATTGTGACAGGTACCAAAGAAGTTAAGAGGGAGCAGAGGAAAAATTCCTTATCTTCGATTTGATTTTAGAGGGGTATATCCACTTTAAAGTTAAAAATAAAATATTGTATGAGTAACTACACGATATATTCAAGCATAGACATTAATCAGAAACATAAAACAATAAAGTTACCTCGATAGATAAAAATCACGAAATGACCTCTAATTTTCACATTTTTTCGATTCATCCTCGAAATGCTACAGGTTATTAGGACAAAAATTTGATAATTAATCATATTTATGCATGGTCGACAACTGTCACTACGGATTTTTTTTTATCCCTTTAGTTTTAGAGCTATTCCGCTTTTTCCGTGATCCGCGATTTGATACTTTTAATGCGCAAAATTCAACATCTCCTGTCGCATGTCACGCGAACTTCAGGCATATATTTGTTTCACAAATTTGGGCGGAGCCAACGTCAAAACTTTTTTGGCATGAGAGCTCTTAAGTAAATTTATTGGCACTAAAGGTCACACATGAATTCGTATCTTTGGTATAATAAAGCCTCACGTGTTAAAAGTGCTTTTTCATCACACTTGCTCCGAAAAAGTGGTTAGTCGTAATGTCCTAGATTACATCCACAGGCATTTTCATTACATTTTTTATGCTCGAAATATCTGAATATATTTTGCAATAGCTTAAAGTACCTACCTATAGAAAAAGCTAAACATTTGCAATTAAACTATATTTTACTAAATTCATTTTATAAATTCAAATTCTGCGGTATTGTTAGTATTTCGGAATTATTTATTTTATGTCCGATACAACATGGATATAGTAGACCAGAGGCTATCAGGAAACGCGTACGAAGATCGTGATTGAACATAAGTCCTTACTCCGAAACGTTAGCTTTCTAATCGAATTTTGACATAACTTTTATCGTAAAACTGACATAAGTAGTATGTATGAGCTTTGTTACGGACGCAGTTACGTAGTATCGTATTTGGTGATAGACTTCCACTCATAGACGAACGTAGAAACCAATTTGTTTTCTTTACAGACGAGTTTTCTTCCGATGACGACGTCGCTCTATTCTTCGAAGCCCTTGGATCTGGTTCGAAGGACGACCTGCCCGACTTCCAGAGCAGTGACGTAAGCTTTATAAAATCCTTTGAAGACATTGTCCAAATCCACATTTTGGTTCGATATTCCCGAAACTAAAAATATCTGTGTTGAGTAAAAAACCGACCTCAAAGATTTGTGGAATTAGGGTAAAACCGGGATAGATGTCCCACTTTTTGAAAGGGCCTCCTAATTTAAAAACTGTAGATTACCTTGAATAATTCCTATGGATATAACTAGTTTAATCTTTTACATCACATTAATACTTGATTTTATTGATCTAACATTTACTGATTTTGAAAAACTTTTTGCAAACCTATTTTTTTGAGGATAGATGCCTACCTATATGGATAGACGCCACACAATGAAAATACTAAGAAGGATAGATGCCATTTAGAATAAAATAGTAAAATTCATAATAAAAATTTTTCTGAGTGTTTTTTCTGAGTGTTCGATCTTTGTATTAATAATTATACAAACTATACTAACTATAAACTAGTATATAAACTAGTGGAGTAATTTCACAAAAAAATAATTGAATATCAATTCAATAAAAATTTAATTCATAATAAAATGTTTTATTTGTAATCTTTAATATACTGTATATACATATTACATCTTTAATAATAAATATATACATATTTAAAGTTACCACCTACTTCACTTCGTATTTTTGTAGCTATCAAAACATTCTATACAAAAATGTTTGCTGTTTAAACCATTTTAAAACTGTGAATAATTTGTCTTTTTGGTTCTTTTACTTACTTTTAAACTATTATCATTTACATGTCTTTTTCATTTACATGTTTTTTTCTTTTTTTGAAAACGAGGCACCTATCCCACTGCGGCATCTACCCCGGTTTTACCCTACATCTATTTGCCAAGTTTTATTGTAATCGGTTACCGGAAAGTGCGCAAAACCGGATTCATCCTCTAGTTAGCAATTGAAAGTTTATTAAAATAATACTTGCCGATGATATGAAATACCACCACGGATAATAATTTTGGTGCGGTTATCATTTTTGCACACCAAAACAGCACAATAAGGCATTTTTGTAAATATCTATTGCATAAACTTACACAGCATTACAGCTAAATACTAAAGCACTGTGAAATTCATAAATAAAATGTATTAATAATTCACAGAAGACGATTTCTACGTTTTATACAATTTACGCATTAACTAGGTAAATTAATTTACGCGAAAGAATTGACATAACCACACAGTACAAAGAGAAAATGGCGGACTGAACTCACATAGATCCTAAGAGTCGTATTCTAGAACTCTACTCAATGTTCAAGTCAGGACTTGAATATGATTCAAAGCACTAGAAATCATACTCAAGTCCTTGCCATTAGGGTCGTATTTCCAGTGCTTGAAATCATACTCAAGTCTGCTCAAATCCTGACTTGAGCATTGAGTACAGTTCTGGAATACGACCCTAAGAGTCGTATTCTAGAACTCTATTCAATAGCGTGTCAAACCTATCTAGTGCGCCCGAAGCGTACTCCAAAGCGTCCTAACACCCATCCTCGAGGAACTAGATTAGTCTTGGTGAATGTAGATGACGCTTCTCGCCATCGACCCTGTTTTGCCAAAATATCACTTTTTCATGACCAAATGTGGTAATAACAAAACGACTTCCGGTAAACGCTCCAGTTAGTATCTAAGGGTCGTATTCTAGAACTCTACTCAATGCTCAAGTCAGGATTGCACTGGCAACACAAGCACTGGAAATACGACTCTAATGGCAGGTACTTGAGTATGATTTCGAGTGCTTTAAACCATACTCAAATCCTGACTTGAGCATTGAGTAGAGTTCTAGAATACGACCCTAAGAGACCTATAGTTGGCACATGGTTGGCACGCTATGTGTGGCTAATTAACCACTTCTACTGTATTTTCTGTTCTGTGGTTTCGATAGTAATCGAGGC
>NW_020654229.1:1774211-1796089 GCF_003589595.1 Hyposmocoma kahamanoa | reverse complement strand
GTTTTTTTTTCTTCTGTGATTCGCACTATGCGTATTACTGATTTGGCAGTAATTGTTTTGGTCGGAAGTCAGACGGAGAACGAGAATGCAAAAAATTAAGCCCGAGATTTAGGAATGAAAGTCTTAATGGTGTTTAACCTTTTTTCTGTGGCCAAAATATAAATCCAATTGTTCATTGTTACATTATTCCTTCACAGAGTTTCAGCCGCACTAGCCCAACTGAAGTGTTCCTGTACAAGGTGTTAGTTGGAGATGAGATCGAGCTGGTCGCCATGAAGAAACCTTACAAGCAGAAGCATTTATCTTCCGACGTAAGTTTCCTCTTATTATTATTGTAGTTCTCGCTACAGGTTAATATAACCAGTGATCGGAATTCAGGAAGTTAATTTATAAAATTACTTTTTTTACTGTTTTTAACCGACTTCAAAAAAGGCGGAGGTTCTCAATTAGACTGTATGTGTTTTTTTGTATGTATGTTAAGCGATAACTCCGGTATTTGTGAACCGATTTTCATGATTCTTTTTTTGTTGGAAAGAGGGTACCTCCATAGTGGTCCCATTTAATTTTGAAGTAGATCATCCACCTCTAAGGGTGGCTGTTCACGCATGAAGATTCATTTTTATAAATAGCGCCTAAATTTTATTGTAAGGAGCAATTATTTTAATGGTTGATTTTGCTATTCTCCAATTCTATGCGTAATTCTCTCTCAATATACTTTGAGTAATGAGAACCGATTTTCATTATCTCCTGTGTCAAGTCCCGTATAGTGGCGAACTAGGGGATGAATCCGGGTTTGCGCACTTTCCGGTAACCGATTCCAATAAAACTTGGTAATTATATGTAATTCCACGTACTTTTGAAGTCGGTTTTTTTACATTTATTTATTTTACATACGTAAGCTTGCAACTATTATGCAATAGTGTAGCCAAAATTATCACATGTTCAACATTATTTACAAACATTAATATTATATTAAAAAATTCTATTGTATCTACTAAAATTATATTATAGGTACCATATTACATTACAAACTGATATTATATTCCATAACATATTACAAATATAGCTGTTTTTTTGAACTCACACAGAAAGCAGGCAAATAGGTCAATTTTCCACTCAATAACGCTCATAGTCCACATCGCTCGTGTCAGTGGTGCCCTGTCCAGCAGGTTGGTTCTCCCACGAGGAATCGCCAACAGCTGAGGCCAGCTCCGGCGCCCAACATATCCAAAGACCCACACGACTCAAAACCTCTGCATTGCCTGTCTTGCCACTTAACAATTACCCAGAATAAATAGGTTAGGGTACATCACAAGATAGAAAGGCAAAAACCCGTATAGCCTTTCTATGCCCTTATCTTTATTTTCTAAACATTCCAAAATAAAGGTTGTCTCATGTTTATTATTGAAATGGCTAAAGTATTTAAATACGAATTATATAGGGTGGCCGCAGTGGAGATGAAGTAAAGACGAGAAAATATGGTGAATAACTATATTAAATTTCCACAAAGATATTTCTTAAGAGGGAGCAGAGGACAAATTCCTAATCTTCGATTTGATTTTAGAGTGGTATATCCACTTTAAAGTTAAAATAAAATATTTATTATTTGGTTTTACTTATATTAATATTCAAGTCATTGATGTCCATCCAACTAATTACGTCTGTCAGTGCTATATTTACATCAGTGTTAAAAGTCGCTTTGTTTTGGCATTTTATTATAAGAGTTGTATCGTAAGCAAATTGTATACACTTATGATCAATAGCACGTGGGAGATTGTTAATGTAGAGTAGGAACAGTAACGGACCCAAGACGCTACCTTGCGGTAGTCCAGCATTAGCCGTTTTAAGGTGTGATCTAAAAATTTGTTTTTCTAATCTATTATTGTGTTTGTTTTTTGTTAATCTACTTATTTCCGTATACTGTGTCCGATTAAGTAGCTCGCTTATTGCAAATAATGGGATTCTTTTTATTGATGAGTACATAATAATAATAATAAACCTGAGTTTTTACTTTGACAGGAGATCTACGTCCTCGACACTCCCGACTCGGGCATCTTCCTCTGGTTGGGGAAGGATGTCGATCCTGAAGTCAAGAAGAACTACCACGACATCGCTCAGAAGACTCTGGAAATAAACGAATATCCAAGCTGGGTAAGATTTCTTCGAACCCGTCAATTGTTTCGAATTCGGGCTGGCCAATCGGAGCGCAGTTGTCATAGTAATGATTTGGCGGAATAATTTTCAAACAAATTAAATGACATTTTGTCTCTATTTCTGGTTATATACTCAATTGCCATAGCCTCGCCCGAATGTGTTAATTATTATTTTCCATTGTTACAGCTTCACGTGACCAGGATGTCAGAAGGATCGGAGAGCTCTACTTTCAAGCAGTACTTCCACTCTTGGGATATTGGCACCACCAACTTCAGTGCTGAATTAGGTATTTATTAAAAACCGCTTTAACAAAACTATTTAGTAGCATTAGAGTTTCTTGTGAAAGAAATCGTTCAGGGAAGTACTGCCACCTTACCTATTTCTGCCGCCAAGCAGTAATGTCAGCATTACTGTGTTCCGGTTTTAAAGGGTAAGGGTGCTGGTGAAATTACAGGCGCATGGGATTTGTCAACTTATGTCTCAGGGTGGCGGGCGCAGTGGCAGTGTCAGATCTTTCCGATTTCCTGACTTCAGACAAGTCCGTTGACTGGGTTGTCATAGACCGTTGTCGCGGACTTCTTCCGGTTGTCAAAAGTTTTGTCTCGGGTGCATATACAGTGCCCTCCCTATTTTCCAGGTAGGTACCGGAGCTGTAGGCACGCTCAGTTACCGCTGCGTATTGCACTACTAACGGTTATCATCGCTAAGCCGTTGACTCTAAAGTCTACAACCAAATCTCCTGTTTAGTGGCTGAACTGTATGCACGCTCATCTCCTACCGCCCAAGCGTCTCTCTACTACCCAGAAACCTACGCGCCTGGAAGGACCGGAGGATATCTAGCTCATCTTTTACTAGCTCTCTGGACTTTTTTTATAAATAATAGGCACACAGCCACAATCTCACCTGATGTTAAGCGATGACGGTACGCGTTTGTCTAAAAAGCCTAGCCTAGCCTTGAATAGTCCTAAATTGTACTTTTCGGGAAACACGTTTGGGGAATAACGTTCCCCTAACGAACAATAAAACGGTCTCGTGCATTCATAAATTATATAATTTTTTATTGAATTGTCATTCAATTATTATACTCCAACGTTGTTATCATTACTAATATAAAAATCGAACACTCAGTAAAAATTCCTTCGATCCGGCCGGATTCAAACCGACGTCTTCTAACATACCGTACCAAACGCTATACCAACTAAGCCACAGAACGAATCAGCGGACCTCACGAATTGTTCTGTGTGTTTGTTATCGTGTCTTTATATTTGGCTTTTCAACGACTTTTTAGCCGTAGCGCCATCTATGAGAAATCTTAAGTATTTCGTCACCCATTTAGATACCTTTACAGCTACAGCCCTGGCTAGAGATATCTCTATGTCGTTAAACTATAATTTATGATTTTACCAAACGGTTCAAACAATTTCCAATCGCTGACACGTGACAATCCACGTAACTAAAACATTATCGAAAATATTGGCAAGTGTGACACTCTCCTTGGCGACTCTCGTCCAGAGAGACTGGCACAGCGAGACGGTGATATTAGGGGGCGTATAAAGCCGCCACACCCGTATGTAGAATATTCCATTCCTTTTTCCGTACGCATCGGAAAGGAGGAAGCAAAGCGCTTAGTGCGAATGGGTGGTATATCAACGACATAAGGATGGAGTTTTCCGGAACTTCTAGTCGACCGAAGGAGGAACGGTGAGGGTGGAACTAAATTGAAAGTTCCTGCGCACACTCCCCGAAATGTATTTGATAGAAAACCGATAAGCAGGCTACTTTTCTACGATGGTCGAGATTTGGTAGCTCCGACTCCACAAGAGAATTGTTGTTAATAAGTCTCTTTGCTTTTTCCTCCACCGAGTCCAAAGCAACTAACTGGTAATGGGCAGAACCGTCCCAAATATGGCAGCAGTACTTACTCCTTACACGATCGAACCTGTGCTTTGCTCCAGCTAGTGCCGGAGATGCCGGTCGCAGTGTCTTATGACAATATCCGGACATAGCTGCCACTTAAAGGGTCTCGTAGCCTTATGCCCTTGACTAGACCCTTACTAAGACGTGCTAGCTGTGCACAGGATGAACCCCCGTCCACATGCTGCCGAAGTAGACAAACGTGTTCATGCCTACAGTTAATCACTAACCCAAACTACCGGTTGCCACATGGTTGTCACCGCTAAACCGTTGGCTTTAAAGTCCACTACCAAATCTCCTCTTTGGTGGCGGTGCTGTAGGTGTCTAACGGACAATCATGAACTTATCATTTCATATATTCAATGACATATGCCTATACAAAAGCCGTGGCAGTCTGATGGTTTGACCTACAGCCTCTCAAAGCAGATGGTCGAGCTTTGCCCAGTCTTGAGACACTTTGAACAGCAATTATATGTTGTCTTAATTATTCCAGATGCAGGCTATGCCTCAGGAGACGAGCCTGAAGCCGCAGCTTACAAGATCGGCAAAAGTGCCGCTGCCAGAGGATATATGCCAGACAAGGGAGAAGGGAACCTCGTTGTTACCAGGTAATTTCATCCTTTCCTTCCTGCCCAATTCGTTTCTTCTATAAAACTTTATAAGACGGTGCGTTACGTACCCTGTAGTACCATAGTGTAAGGGAATTGATCTATTGTAAATGTACACTTTTTTAACTTAACGATATTTTTTATGTTCGATATATAGATATTATTAACTGTTCCGTCTTTATTAAATGAACTGCATTCAAGGTAACATATCATTGTGTTTAAGCATACTAAATAAATATTTGATAGGCAAAAATAATATTGGATCCTCTTTTTAACCGACTTCAAAAAAGGAGGAGGTTCTCAATTCAACAGTAAGTTTTTTTGTTTTTTCTTGTATGTATGTAACGCGATAACTCCAGTATTTGTGAACCGATTTTCATGATTCTTTTTTTGTTGGAAAGGGAGTACTTCCATAGTAGTCCCATTTCATTTTGAAGGGAATCCACCTCTAAGGGTGTTTGTTTACGCATGAAGATTCATTTTTATAAATAGCGCCTAAATTTTCTTTAGGAGCAATTATTTTAGTGATTGATTTTGCTATGTCTCCAATTTAAGGCGTTTTTCTCTCAATATTCTTTGAGTAGTGAGAACCGATTTTTATTATCTTCAGTGTCAAGTCCTGTATAGTGGCGAATTTAAGTAAATTTTAAATATCAATAAAACTTAGCAAATAGACGTAATTCCACGTACTTTTGAGGTCGGTTTTTTTAATACTCTGTACAGAGATTATTTTATATAGGGTGTCAGATATTGGGTGCGCCCTCCATTCAGAAGGTTAGGTTAGGTTAGAATATGACAAAGCAGAAGCGAATTTGATTGCGTTTCCCAATATGGTTTCAGGTTTTTTTTAATGCTTATTAGTCTTAGTTTTGAGGCTCAACATGAAACTATCAAAGTTAATTCACACAAATCAAACATTAGCACACAACAGATTAAAATATATATTGATATAATTAATTATTTTATGTCTCAGAGAAAAAGTATCAATCATTAAAAAAGATGACTGCTTAGATTGCTTATAGCTTTTGTCAATTTAAAATGATCATTTAAACATGCCATATTAAGGCTCAATTTATATAGCAGCGGAACGAAGTGGAAGCGAATTTTTGTAATGACATTATACAATGCATAACTAATGAACTTTACGGTCAATTGTGTAATGTACAATCTAGATACAAACCAAAGTCTTCCACGGAATGTGCGAGCATTCTCTAGCATGCGCGAGAATTCCGCGGAAAATTTTGCAATGTATAATATAATATCGTTATAATATATATTATATATATATAGTATATTTAGGCTCAATTTATATCCGCCGCAATATAAATTGAGCCTAAATATACTTTAATAATATCAGTACAGGGTACTAAAAAAAAACCGACCTCAAAAGTACGTGGAATTACGTCTATTTCCTAAGTTTTATTGAAAAATCCGCTAATTCGCCACTATACGGAATTTGACACAGGAGATAATAAAAAACGGTTCTCGCTACTCAAAGTATATTGAGAGAGAAAAGCGCCTTGAATTGGAGAATAGCAAAACCAACCATAATAATTGCTCTTTAAGTAAAATTTAGGCGCTATTTATAAAAACGAATGTTCATGCGTGATCAGCCACTTTGATTAATTGGTTCAGACATTACTTTGCGGAAGTCCATGTTAATAACTTTAACTTAAAAAATGTAACTTAACTTTAAAAATTTAACTGCCTCCGTGGCCGAACGGTTACCATACCGGACTGCCACGCAGAGGTCCCAGGTTCGATTCCCGGGAGAAATATTTGTATGACCTACATTTATTTCTCTCGTGAGTTTGGGTGTAATTTGTGGTTGTCTATGTGTGTGTCCATGGCACCCGCGACACAGGGTTTCCCTAGTGCGGGGCTATGTTGAGTGTGTGCGTTGTTATTATTATTGTTATTATAAAAATGGAAGTAAATTAACTTGCTACTCCGCGAACCCAGCCGCGAACTAAGTCGTGCAAAATAGCTTCGCTTGTATTAAAAATTGTTTCATGCAGTTAATTTTCCCACCCCCCTCCGCATAAAATAAATAACACAAGCGCAACTACAGTCACTAACACCACCACCACGTGGTTCGCCTATCCACAAGCCATCCTCTGGGGCTGTTGATTGCTCGACACTCGGCCGAAGAAGTTCATTCAT
Source organism: Hyposmocoma kahamanoa (assembly GCF_003589595.1). Lineage (NCBI taxonomy): Eukaryota > Metazoa > Arthropoda > Insecta > Lepidoptera > Cosmopterigidae > Hyposmocoma > Hyposmocoma kahamanoa. The sequence continues at coordinate 1,789,250 of NW_020654229.1, read as the reverse complement.
GGAGAGAGGAGATTATTTATTTTATGAATTTTATATATTTATAGCGGATGGAAAATTAACTGCATGAAAAAACATTAAACACAAGCGCAGCTATTCTGCACGATTTAACCTTCACTGGGTTCGCGGAGTAGCAAATTAATTTATTTTCATAAAATTGCGCTCGTCTGGTCTCACCATTAATGTTAAACTACATTCAGACAGTACATTAATTCTATTCTATTTTATTCTATATCTCCGACACCAGGTTCGCAGGAGACCAAGAGGACATAACGGAAAAAGTGACGCAAGAGTTGACGGTGTTCTACAACAGCGATGTTTACGTTCTCAAATACAAGTATACTGATGACAATGGTGAAGACGCTTGTGTAGTTTACGTTTGGATGGTTAGTACGATTCTCAACCTTAACTATAAAGGAATTATGTTCATCCCAATAACTCAAAGTGATATTAGTTTTAGGAACAGTAGAGTCATAACAGTTGCAGTGCCACTCAGAGCTTTAAATCGCAAAGATCTTAGGGGCACTGCCACTGCGCCCGTCATCATGAGACATAAGTTGACAAGTCCCATATGCCTGTAATTTCACCAGCACCCTTACCCTCCTAAACCGGAACGGCAGAAATAGAAGGTGGCAGTACTTCCCTGGACGTACTCATTCACAAGGAGCTCCTCCAGGAGGCCTTCCCTTCCCCTCATATCCCTCCATATTCACACGTAACACTCTTCTCGTCACATGACGTTCTTTCCTCCGCATGTCATGTCCTTACTACGCTAACCTATTACTCCTCATCTTTTCCGTCACTGGCGTCACTGCCACTAAATTACTATTCAACAAAAATTTGTAAAAATAATCTTTCAAATTCTTTTTAAATTTAAAATTCTTAGAACAATAACGCATAGAAAACTAGTCCGCACACGCTAAGTGAGGCAAATTAAGCACGCCAAAAGGGCCTACACGAGCGGGCGGGCCTTCAGTGCCCAAGGTCAACTGGCACCGCGAACAGATCAAGAAATTTAGCTAAAAATGACGGAATGTGCGATAAATGAGTGATAAAATACGTCAGACAAACATAAAATAGATACTAACATCACATTCCACTAGGAAGTAACGCGTTTCAGCTTGTATTTTTATATAAATATTCACTAAAACCGAAAATTAACCTACTACTAAAACTAGCCTACATGAATTTGATTTTTGCCTCACTTGTGACAGTTCGTCTGATATGAAACTATCATTCTATGCGTTATTATTCTAAGGTTCTAATATTAAAATGTATGTTGAATGCTTTACTTTAGAATGTATAATTTATATTCCCTTCTTAATGCTTATTTTAATACTAGAATAGCTTTATTTACATTTGTTATATTCAAATAAATTTATCTTTATTATATAACCAAAAAAACTCATATTACACAGGGTGCAAAATCAAAATGGTCCGACAAAAATGCAGCAATCCAATTTGGTCGGGACATAGAGCAGGAAGAGGAAGGCAGCGTGACCGTAATCAAAGTTCCACAAGGCAAGGAACCTAAGCATTTGCTGAGTGTTTTCAAAGGGAATTTGGTAGTTGTCATGGGAAGTAAGGACAACGACTATAACCCAGAGAATTCAAAGGGAACCTATGATGATGACAACATTAGATTGTTCAAGGTAAGACGCAAGCTCAATTCTTAGCCTTCAAACATTGACTTACAATTATATGGACGTCGGGTGCGCGCTAAAAAGTGTCCGAACTTATAGGGCGTTAAAATGGTATACAGAGCGTCATTCACGCTTTAGTCTTCGTTTGTTCGACTGACAGCGAAGCAAGCAAAATTAGACAGTACTACGATGACATTACAATTTAAATTCAACGTTTTAGCTTTTTCATATTCCTTTACATGTCACTACGTTTAAATAGGTTGACTTGGGACATTTTTTTCGTGGTTTTTGTAGTAGACCCGTCGTCCATTTATTTGTAAGTCAATGCCTTCAAATAGTATTTATAATAATGCAGACACTCAACATAGCCCCACACTAGAGAAAACCTGTGTCCCAGGTGCAATGGACACACACATAGACAACCACAAATTACACCCAACTCACGAGAGAAATAAATATAGGTCAACTTATGTCTCAGGGTGATGGGCGCAGTGGCAATGCCCCTCAGATCTTTGTGATTTAAAGCCTGAGTGGCACTGCAAGTGCTGTGGACAGGCGTCGCTTAACACCAAGGACCGACTATTAGTCCCGTCACTTGGTATTTCTGTGCACGCCCGCCGCCACGGAAGAAAAAAAAACAATGGAACAGAGACACTGAAATCTTATACTACTTTAGTTGATCATCATAGTTTCTAATTTAAAAAGAAATAACAAATTCTTGACCGTTAATTATTTTCAATTTACCCTGTTGGCATATCGTTGCACGTTCAATACCGTCGATACTTATTATTGCATAAGTTACGAAGTTTTGATTTTATATTGAAATTTCAATCACTGTGCTGCCATCTAGCGATCATATCATGTCTTGTTATACTATAGTACTACAGGCCATCCATTAATATTACGTAACAGTTATGTCGCGCTGCACACGGGATTATTTCAAGAAGATTTTTCTGTGATATTCAATAACAAGTTGATTGAATAACGCGCATACACTCATAGCCCCGCACAAGGGAAACCCTGTGCCATTACACCCAAACTCACCAGAGAAATAAATGTAGGCCATACAACTATTTCTCCCGGCCCGGGAATCGAATTACAGTTAATATTGTAATGATTGCAACAATACTTGTCCTAAGAATAAATTAAAATAATGAAACACAAACCTATATTTAAATATTATTATTAACAATCTACGATGAAAAAACAGACGGAACGTCACATCTTAATGTCGTCATACAAGCTACATACAAAATATTGTTTTTGCAACAGATCCAGATTCAGATTCAGATTCATTTATTTCTCAAATATAACATTACAATATGAATTGCACTACATGTCAAAGTATAAGAAATTATATTGAGATCATCAGACAAAAAGGAAAATTATAAAAGCACACAATAATTAGAAAATTAACAATTCATTATATAATATTGTTGTCATTAAATTACATATCAGATATCATTCTCCATCAAGGATGGTCATAAATTGATAATTATTATACAAGAGCATGTTAATGCGGTAAAAATTAGAATAAAAATATAAAAATAGAAAATACTGAATTCACAATGAACGGACAGAACCTATCTCATCACTAAACATTAACAATGAACATACCTGCAGCTCGATTTTGATTGCCTCTCCCGATCGCAAACTGTGTCTTTTCGAGTCGAGGCGCATAATTGCGATTCACCACTGGCCGATCCGAAACTTTGACATTTGTAATCGGAACAATACTTGATTTAACTCACAAATTAGAAAGATATAGTAGGAATCAGGTTCATCTTCTCGCTCAGAAACCCGTCTGATTTCGAGACTACCCGATCCAGCATGCTGGTATTATTGGGATACCGAAAATTAATTTCAGGTTCTTGTTCAGTGTGTGCATAATGAGTTGCTTGAGCATTGACTTACAATTATATGGACGTCGGGTCCGCGCTAAAAAGTATCCGAACTTATAGGGCGTTAAAATCGTATACCGAGCGTCATTCACGCTTTAGTCTTCGTTTGTTCGACTGACAGCGAAGCAAGCAAAATTAGACAGTACTGCGATGACATTACAATTTAAATTCAACGTTTTAGCTTTTTCATATTCCTTTACATGTCACTACGTTTAAATAGGTTGACTTGGGACATTTTTTTCGTGATTTTTGTATTAGACCCGTCGTCCATTTATTTGTAAGTCAATGTGCTTGAGTTAAAAAAAAATTGAATTAAGTACTATATTATGACGCATTTACACCAAGTCATCAGGCGACCTTCGCGTGCTCACCGAAGGCGGCAAGCTATCCGGTGTAAATAGTGAGTCGTCTGACGAACGATACCACAAACACCCAGACCCGAGACAATATAGAAATGTTAGTTTTCTACACTGACCCGACCAGAGATCGAACCCGGAACCTCAGAGATGGCGACACCATGAAAACCGGTATGCAAGCCACTCGAACACGGAGGCCGTCGAAATAAATCTGGAGATACTCCACTCAAAGAAGTGACTACACTTATAAGCGAGAATTCGCCTTGACCCTGTCACCTAAGTAATAGTAGTTGCGATGTTATAAAATCTAGTCACATAGTTATTTTTGTACGAATAAATTAAAACAATGAAACCAAACAATATTTAAAGATTATTTGTTAACAATCCATGACAACAAACTCATACGAAGTCCAAAGAAACGCAACAGAACACAAAACTAAAGAGACAGAATAGAAGTGTCCGTGATTGGCCAAGTACTGTTTATATTTTAACCAATCAGGAGGTAGTTGGGTTAGAGTCATATTTGATATTTTAATAAGCGAAAATACGACGTTCGTTTTTTGACACTCAGAATATTCGTGTTTTCAGGTGGAAGGTACAGAAATAGGAGTAGACATGCGAGCAATTCAGGTGCCAGAAAAAGCTGACGTTCTAGAAGCCGATGACGTCTTTGTTCTCGAGACTAAAGACGTCGTTTATGTGAGAAATGGAAAGGTAAGAATCTAGCAAACATTTGATACTGAGGGGCCTCTCTCATTTTCAGGAAATCAGGCTGTGCTGGGTGGTTTTTCTCTCTGCCAGTCTCACAGACTCACAAGACTGGGTCAGATTTACAATTTTACATTTACGCACACTAATATTAAAATGATCTCAAAAATCTAAGTGTTTCGTTGGTGTAAAGTGTCGCGGAAACACTATCTTGTAGCATAGTTTTCGGTCATTTTATTTGCTGAATAGAATGCTGCTGAAACTCTATGTTGTAGTCGTCTATTCTTGGATCATTCGCCAGCTGAGTGGAATGTTCAAAGGTTGTTTGAACAAAATCTGACCTGTATATTATTGTAAGTTTCCAGACTTTTCCAGTTAAGATTTAATAAGTTTCAGAGGTCACATTGATGAGGGGCTGCGCAGGCCCTAAACGATGCTAGCCTAAAGCTCGAGAAAATTATTCACATTTCAGGAATCAGACCCAAAAGAGCAGGAAATAGCTTTGAACTTCGTGAAGCTGGTGGTGGGGGACACCAAAGAAGTGACTGTCCTGGAGCAAGGAGATGAGCCCGACGAATTCTGGGAAGCTTTGGGTAAATCTTTCGACTAAATTACCTACTTGAATCCGAGCTAGGGGTGTCCACTTAGAAAATACGTCGATGTCATTATTCGATGTGAAACATCGATGTTTTTCGATGCATCGCTTAAAAACGTCGATGTTTCTTCAACATCGAATACTTTTTGTTTTTCTTAGCGTAACAGTGAACGCTGAGTAACACTATAAGTACCAATAGAGTGGTGCTGTCGCTGTAGTGACGTGTTTAATTTTACGATACTTTTAAGTTAGTTTAAAGAAGCCAGGAACTTAAAAAAAATAGTATTGCATCGGTAAGACATACATTTTTAGGTGAAAAAAACTAAGGTAAACTGTCTAAAATAGATAAATAAGTTCGATACATATTCAATTATTCATTAACAGAAGAATAGAATAAGCTAGGATTATAAATACAACTAAAACAAATACTAAATGACTTGCAATATCAAATTGAAACACAGAGGCACGCCAGGTTTAGAGTTTTCTATGATTCGATGTTTTTATTCGAAAATATCGATGCATCGAATAGAATTTGTTCTTGTCAAAACGTCGAATCAATCCGATGTATCGTACGATAAAGATCGAATGAATTCGATACATCGATGTTCAACGAATATCCCTAATCCGAGACAAGAGAACGCATCCTATATGTTTAATAATTTATCCAGGACCCCGATTCAGAACCCTTCGGTATTTTAACCGAATCGTTGGATTGGATATCGTTCTCGAATCGAAGGGCGTTTTCCGAGATATTCAGAACATTCGAGTAAACGTTCGAGTCGGATACGGATACGGGGGTCTATTCTCGATCTCCGTTCGCCATCCGTCCGAAACAATTACTGCCAAATAAGCAATACTTGACCAAATGAAACGACGCGTGATGCGAATGAAGCTTCATACTGGATACTTGTCTTTTAATTTTGTCGAATATTACTTATTAGACAGTAATTGTTTCAGACGGATGTCGGACGGAGATCGAAAGTAGCCCCCACGATAATCATTATCCAACAGCCTAAAATATATGAATGCATTAATTAGTCTTGCATTAAAATAACTTAACTTGAACAAAATCCAGACTTTATTTAAAATACTAAGAGATTTCCTTAAAACATTCTTGCCTTGTAAACAATAGGACGTTCGGTAACTCGCATTCGATAACTGCGTTCTGAATAACGTTTGTAGCCTTTGCCGTTCGAGAAGTTCGAGTAATCGTACGGGTGTGACGTCATTCGATTCGGTTTCGAATACGACAGTTTGACGTTCAAATCAAATCAAATCAAATCAAATCATTTATTGTGTACGCACGTCTATAAGGTCTTATTTAACATTGTTGTGTCAGTACGTATTGCCAATTTTACGGCATACAATTTTCATAATTAAATTAATTTAACATTATACTACTACATTTTAATTACAAAATGTCAAATCTTAATTTTAATTTTAATTCTTAATTATATTTATGTCATTATTTTGTGGTGGTTAACTATTATTCTATGTTCTTGTCATTTAAGCAATCGCTGACTTTATAATACGCTTTCCTAGCCAATTAATTAAATAATCGGTTTTTAAAATTGGCATTGTCGTTAGTCTCAAGTATATAATTAGGCAGCTTATTGTATAGTTTATAGTTATTCGATTCGGGTGTTGTGATTAAAAATGAAAAGAAATCGTACTATATCAAATCGAATTGGTCAACAAATTAGTTATCGTAAGGTTCTGAATCGACCCCCAGGAGGCGCCCCAGAGGAAAAAGAGGACGCCTCAGACTGGCGATCGAGTGCGTCGCGCCGCGTGACAACGCCGGCATCTCTAACCGCTGTCACTGTCACCATGAGAGGCAAGATTTTGTTCGAAGAACTTCCGCCCAAGTTCACGCAGGAGGTAGGTTCAAATCCTATGACTTTTTTATAGAAAAGACCGACCTCAAAAGTTCCTGGAATTACATCTATTTGGGTAACCTATCACAAACTCGAAAATTTTTTTCCGAAATATCGTTTGTTCGAATTGTCTTTACACCGAAAACCGAATTATAATGAAACAGTTGTTCTTTCAAGATATGTTGAATGTTTATGATATGACACGATTAGGTTCGGTTAGGTTAGATTAAGTTAGGTTTAAAAGAAAAAACATTTTCCTCTCAAAATTACTTTCGAGATTATGAAAATTCGACCAAACGTTATTTCTGCAAAATGTCATTTCGGATTGCTAATAGGTAACCATCTATTTGCCAAGTGAAATCGGTTACCGGAAAGTGCCCCATACCGGATACATTGTTTTTTGTATCCTGTTAACAACAACTGTAGCACAAGCTCAATGACCTCTGGTAAATTTGTAGTACCAAAAGTTAATAATTACTATGGAGATGGAACTCTAAAGAAACGTATTCCATACTTACTAAACAGTTTGCCTGAGGTTATTAGATTTGAACCTAAGAAAAGTAAATTTAAACATCTTTTGTTTTAGCGTTTGTTATCAAACTTAGGGTCGTATTCTAGAACTCTACTCAATGCTCAAGTCAGGATTTGAGTATGGTTTAAAGCACTCGAAATCATACTCAAGTCCCTGCCATTAGGGTCGTATTTCCAGTGCTTGTGTTTCCAGTGCAATCCCGACTTGAGCATTGAGTAGAGTTCTAGAGTTCAAGTCATTGTCGAAATTCTCAGTATTTTTGTTAGAGATCCTTGTATCGGATTTTGCGGCATTCTGCGCCGCTAGTCAGATCTAGTGAGAGATTTTAGAACCTTCTTCACCGCAGCCGCAGATTCTTTCTTTTTGAAATGACTTTCAAGAAAATTCAAGTCATTTACGTGTGTATAATTATTTCCAGGATTTATCCGACGATGGAGCGTACATACTGGACAAAGGCGAAGAACTTTACTTGTGGCAGGGAAAGAATATTCCTAAGAGGGTTAAGGATGCCCGGACCGAAATTATTCAGGTTAGATTTTTTTAAATAATAATAATTATATTTATTAATAATAAACATTGACTTACAATTATATGGACGTCGGGTCAGCGCTAAAAAGTGTCCGAACTTATAGGGCGTTAAAATCGTATACAGAGCGTCATTCACGCTTTAGTCTTCGTTTGTTCGACTGACAGCGAAGCAAGCAAAATTAGACAGTACTGCGATGACATTACAATTTAAATTCAACGTTTTAGCTTTTTCATATTCCTTTACATGTCACTACGTTTAAATAGGTTGACTTGGGATTTTTTCGTGGTTTTTGTATTAGACCCGTCGTCCATTTATTTGTAAGTCAATGATAATAAATAATAATATATATTTGTCATCCAAACCCTTATTTTACGTAGTCTGTCTAGAATCGAAATTTGGTGTTGCTTTGATCATTCACAATATGATATAGTTATATACTAAATGCATTATACAACATTAAAACCCTTTTACAATCACAATTTACTCCTACAGCTGTAATTATATTCACACTAGCTCATGCACTTACATATCAAATAGGTTATTTTTAACCGATTTCAAAAAAGTAGGAGGTTCTCAATTGTTTCTTTTTTGTATATAATGTTACGCGATAACTCCGGTATTTGTGAACCGATTTTCATGATTCTTTTTTTGTTGGAAAGGGTACTTACGTAAGTACTTCCATAGTGGTCCCTTTAAGGGTGGCTGTTCACGCATGAAGATTCATTTTTATAAAAGGCGCCTAACTTTAATTTAGGAGCAATTATTTTAATGGTTGATTTTGCTATTTCTCCAATTCAAGGCGTTTTTCTCTCAATATACTTTGAGTAGTGAGAACCTATTTTTATTATCTCCAGTGTCAAGTCCTGTATAGTGGCGAACTAGGGGATATTTCAATAAAACTTAGCAAATAGACTTAATTGGTGCACTATTTACACTTTACTATGTATATTATTATTCTCAACGTACAACTTTACACATAGTTGTTATATTTTTGCTTTCAAATACATAACAAATAACTTTATCCCTATCGTTGGTCATGGCTAGAGATGGGTCATGGATAAATGTCATTGGGATAAATACTCAGGATAAATATCCATGTTTACTCGATATTTATCCAAAAACGTGGATAAATATTTTTAATCGAGGTTTACTATTTAGTAAAACAAAGTATATTTTTAAAATACCTTGTGTACCTACACAATTATAAGCATTTATTTTCTATATCATGTGTTTTAATTAACATATTTTGTGTGCGAAATGTGAAAGAGAATCCTTAGGCTATTTCAAGTCCTAACATGGCTTTATTTAGTACGCAGTAGACCCCAAGACCATATAGTTGGGTCGCACTTTATTAACGCAGAATAGGTCAGCTCAAGGGTTACAGATAATTTGGTAACTTTCTGTCAATCGAATTTTTTATGCCACTCGACTCGAAAAACGTAGGTAGAATAGTATTATTACATAAAAGAATGGCATAAACGTAATTATTTAATAAAAAATGAATTCTAATGAATTTTATTATAAAAAACACAAAAATATAATTATCCATGTTTTAGGATAAATACTCAGTAAAAACGGAATTGGATATTTATCCTAAGACGGATATTTATCGGGTAAAACCCATCTCTAGTCATGACTGAAAACCATCGCCTCAGTAAACTTTGGCATACGTTGAGTCAGCGTCGTTTCACAGCTATGACAATGTTGTGTTTTTTTCTTTTATGCATAATCTGTGTTTGTGTTATATCAGTGAATAAAGTGTTTATCTATTTATCGTTGGGAGGTGTGGATTGTTACTTTCAAAATGAAAGAATGTTCTTCCCTTAGGGTCGTATTCTAGAACTCTACTCAATGCTTAAGTCAGGACTTGAGTATGATTCAAAGCACTAGAAATCAGACTCAAGTCCCTGCCATTAGGGTCGTATTTCCAGTGCTTGTGTTTCAATTGCAATCCTGATTTGAGCATTGAGTAAAGTTCTAGAATACGACCCTTAGAGTCGACACCACCACGGCTCGTATTAAAATTTAACTAATACAGTTCTCGATCCAAGCTGGCTTTCATTCGGAATTTATTTTTTTACAAACAAAATTAATAAGCCATTTGTAAAATGTGTATCGTATACTATAAATGTTCTATTTAGTTTAGTTGATGTAAAAAAAATCATTGATATATATGTGAAGTATTTGAATGCAGCGGTTTTCTTGTTAAATTTCGAGGAAAGTGTCTTTTTTTCTCTCGTGAATCGTGTTTTTTTTTCTATCGTGTAATCCTCAATTGTACTTATATATTTTTTTCCAAAATTATTGATTCAACTGTTTCACTGTCATGCCGAATCAACTAAAGAAAGGCATTTGAGGTTGTATCGACCCACAAAATTGTAATAATGTAGGAAATTAGGTGGGTACGAAATACTTTCATAAGATTTCTCATAGATGGCGCTACGGCTAAGTCGTTGAAAAACCAAATACAAAGATACGACAAAGCACATAGAAAAATTCGTGAGGTCCGCTGGTTCGTTCCGTGGCTTAGTTGGTATAGCGTCTGCCACGGTATGCTAGAAGACGTCGGTTCGAATCCGGCCGGATCGAAGGAATTTTTTTCTGAGTGTTCGATCTTTGTATTAATAATTATAACAAAGTAAGAAGTATCTTACGAATTTTTATCGTCAAGCAGTAATGTGAGCATTACTGCTTTCCGGTCTTGAAGGCTAAGTGTGCTGGTGAAATTACAAGGACTTGTCAACTTATGTGTCAGGGTGACAAGCGCAGTAGCCGTGCCCCTCAGATTTTTGCGATTTAAACATTGACTTACAATTATATGGACGTCGGGTCCGCGCTAAAAAGTGTCCGAACTTATAGGGCGTTAAAATCGTATACAGAGGGTCATTCACGCTTTAGTCTTCGTTTGTTCGACTGACAGCGAAGCAAGCAAAATTAGACAGTACTGCGATGACATTACAATTGAAATCCAACGTTTTAGCTTTTTCATATTCCTTTACATGTCACTACGTTTAAATAGGTTGACTTGGGACATTTTTTTCGTGGTTTTTGTATTACACCCGTCGTCCATTTATTTGTAAGTCAATGGATTTAAAGCTCTGAGTGGCACTGCACTGTTATGGACAGGCGTATAGGTTACCACCAGGCGCACGACTTGTTCGTCCCGTCAGTTGATATTGCAAAAAAATTGTTATTTTGTTTCTACAACTATGGATTCGGAGTCGCGAAGTAAATTATTATTATTATACCCCTGACAGACCCTGGTCTCTCCCATGACCAAAAAGAAAAAAAAAACTCTTAATATTAGACGGTATTCCACAGCGAACAACGAGAGCCGTATTGAGCAAAATCTTATTATTCATTCGCATTCAATTGTAATTATATTCTACCTTTTTGTCACAGGAATACATAAAAGACGACGGCCTGGATCGCACAGCAGACACTGCTCTGGTGGTGATGGTAAAGCAAGGCAAAGAACCCAAGGTGTTCAGAAACAAATTCCCCAGTTGGGACAATGATATGTGGAACGTGAGTTGTCTTTATTAGATTGCCCCTTGTACCTTCCTGTTCTTATATTATAAATGCGAAAGCAACTCTTGTCTATTACGTGAACACGGTGTGAAAGGGCTCTTACACATAAATACGATACGAAGTCGCGTCGTGCTATGACGCGGCATCGATGCGACGACGTATCGTGGAAATCTATGACGAGCTACGTACAAATTCACGACACAACATCGCAACGTGACACGACGCATGGCACGACGTCGTATCGTAGAAACTCACGGTGCGCTCCCCAGTGCCGCATTAATTCGTTATTCAATATTCAAAGATGACTTTGTATTCTTCTGATGTTTTGTCCCATAGTATAAGGCGCTCCTCGACTAGGGTTATTCAATAATCAACCTGTCATCTTTGAATATTGAGAACACCTGGACTCAATACCTCGCGTCTCTCAGCTGAGTCTTGTTATTGCGAAACACCCAATTGTTACCGTAATGATTTGGCAGAATAGTTTTCAAACAAATTAAATTACATTTCGTCTCGATTTCTGGTTATATTCTCGATACATATGATCAATTGCGATGAAAAAAACTCGAATCAAAGCAAAAAATCGTGCATCCCTATCATGTGACCTTTTAAAAATATGAGCTTTCGCTTTTCACAGCAGCAGTTCATTTATTAGTCACAAATCAGTTTTGCGAATTGAATGATATGTCATTGCTTCTCAATTGTAGCAATTTATTTCCTCTATAAAACGAATTATTCATGAAAATTGTTTTTTTTACTCCCAGAATCAAACTTCCTACGAGGATATGAAGAATAATACCAAAGCCGCTAATTCTAAGTGAAGACGTTAAATAATAACAAAACTTTCTAATTATAAAACAATATATATTTACAGAAAAAAATCTATTCCTAACAAGTTTTGTATCACAATTTTCTATACTTTTATGTAACATTTTTTTTACATTAAAGAAATTATGTTAAATCGTGTTCTTTTTATTAAATTATGCCAATTGAAAAAAGACACTCATAAACATCACGACGAGATCGAACACGAGCAAAGCCGAATTTTCAATATTTGTGCTCCATGGACCCCTAAAGCGCACCCCGGACACTACATACAACGATCGAAAGTTATTTACCAACTACTACATACAGCAAGGCGCTATCTGCACACGCGCAAATGTTGCGTGAAGTGGCAGGGTTACCCATCATTTTCTCGTACATGGTCAGAGGGGCAACATAAATATGTTATCTATAATTGTATTAATAGAATCCTAACAATTACACATGTTCATTGGATATTTATATCCATATCATATTTTTCATTAATTCACTAAATGGAATAATTAGGCTAAATATTCACTACGTAATATTTATCGGCAATACAAATTGAAAATTCGAGAACCCTTGTCTACTAGCTCACGAAGTTATAGCGGCTCATTATATTGATATATTAACTCTGCATTAATTAAATTAAGAAAACAATAACTTAAGAGTCCCAGACATAAGTATTTTTTTACTTACTTCGTTTCATCTTTCGGAAAATGCAAGAAACCTCTCTCTTTATCCCGTTTAGAACAGCCGTACACAGCACAATTCACGACCATTATAATATTAACGCACACACTCAACATAGCCCCGAAGTAGGGTAAGCTTTCGAGAGAAATAAACGTAGGCCATACAAATATTTCTCCCGGCCCGGGAATCGAACCTGGGACCTCTGCGTGGCAGTCCGGCATGGTAACCATTCGGCCACGGAGGCAGTTTCATATTATATTTAGTAACGTACAGTGGTGTTATATATTAACGTACAAGTTTCGTAATGCATAAATGAAAACTATGTTCAAATATCAAAGCCGTCTTAGGGTCGTATTCTAGAACTCTACTCAATCCTCAAGTTAGGATTTGAGTATGGTTTAAAGCACTCGAAATCACACTCAAGTCCCTGCCATTAGGGTCGTATTTCCAGTGCAATCCTGACTTGAGCATTGAGTAGAGTTCTAGAAGACGACCCTAAGTGCGAAAACGGCTTGCCGACAGCCTTGTTGCCGTTCAATCAATGTGACCTTCAATGTGCGGGGCGTGGTGCGGTATCTAAAGCTAGGAAGGGGCGGAGAGTGTCCGAGTAGAAGATCCGTGTAATGAACGCCGGGTGACCGTAGCGACCTCACCTAACACACTATTCATAATGTAATTAAGTACAGTTTAATTGCAAACAATATAAACCAGTAAAAGTTGAACCTAGATTTTTATCTTTTCGGCAAGGGTTCGTGGGCTCTTTGACATTTTGAGAGGGGTCCAGAAATCAAATTTAATCTGATGACATCATGATGAATCCTGCACGTCGTAGAAGGTTCACAACCCTTGGAAAACGTGTGACGTTCCCAACCCGCATAGGGCAGACTTAGGCCTAAACCATCGCCTGAGTAGGGACCCTTGCGCAACAGTGGGACGTACAAATGAGTTGATGATTGTTATCATATTGGTAATTGTTAGAACACAGAAACACACTGATTGATAATTTGCACAAGATTCTTGTTTTCCAAAGCAGCAGCGACACGTTCCTGAAACAAATTTCAATATGTTAACTTAGTTGGGATGCATGTGTTGGAGAATCCTACCAGTGCTCATGGGTGCCAAACATGAGGCTTGACTAAGTCTCTCAGCCAAAGACTAAAGGTGCGCCTTAAGATGGGGAGAGTTTCTCGTCTCGAAGTTACTATTATCGAAAGAATATAACTTTCCTCGTCTAAACATTCGCGATTATAGCCCTTCCACGTGAGCCATAATCGTCTCGCTTTTGAATATTGAACGTCTCCGTGTAAACAGAACTTGAAAGCAAAAATCGTATTTCGAGTTTTTGTGCCAGTCGTTTCTACCATGCGTGCAGTGCGTGAGTGTGTTTTTATTATTACTGCTTATCTAAGACAATAATTAATGAAACGAGAGCGAAAAAAAATTGTGGGTTCAAAAATGTTATAAAATTAAAAAAATAATTAAAAATGTACATTTCTATACAGTGCAATGAACTTAATATTATCAGCAGTTCCAAATTTCAATGATTTTTGCGTCATTTTGATATATCCATATTCCAATAGGGTGTTCATTCATGTTTTAGCCAGCCATATTGTTTTTAACTTTTTAATTTTTACAGAAAATGTGGCCGCTTATGGATGACCAAAACTACTAATATTATTTCATAATACAAATTAATATACTTATTTGATATGCCACTTCATAATAGGTTTCATTGTTGATATATATACTTTTTGTATTATTACAGTAGAGGCATATGTTAATTTTATTTAAGCAAAATTTAAAAAAGTTAATAGACTAGACACTGCAGCGTCGATGACACGGGGCTAGTTTACAAGCTGCTAGTCGGCGAGTT
>NW_020654229.1:1635374-1702874 GCF_003589595.1 Hyposmocoma kahamanoa | reverse complement strand
AAGGCGTGCCATTAAGTTTAATTATGAAGAAATTTTAATCGTAAATGTTAGCTGGTTTCAAAAAGATGATATTGTCTGATTGTGAATCGTGATTTTTTTTATCCCAAAGTAAGTAGCTAAAGCACTTGTGGTATGGAAATCGGAAACATCGACGGTACTACAAACACCCAGGCCAGAGACAATATAGAAAAGTTTTCTACACTCACTCGTTCGAGGATCGAACCAGGGACCTCAGAGATGGCGACACCATGAAAACCGATGTGCAAGTCACTCGACCAGAGGCCGTCCTGTTGTTGTTGCGTTTGACAATTTGTGTACTCAAGAATTCATAATTAGTGTTAATGAGAATTCAAGTGATGATCCCCGTTCATATGGAGAAGAATCCGACGGTTCATTATAATTTTTTAGAATTATTTATAATTTATTTCATATCATTATAATTGATTAGACAGTTACCAAAATTTATCAACTTGATTAATCTTCTTTGGTAAACTATCAAACACTCGATTTTTTTTCCGAAATAACGTTTGTTCGAATTTTCATTACACCGAAAACCGAATTATAACGAAACCGTTGTTCTTTCAAGATATGTTGGATGTTTATCGCAAAGACACGATTAGGTTCGGTTAAGTTAGGTTTAAAGGAAAAAAAAAATCCTCTCAAAATTACTTTCGAGGTTATGAAAATTCGAGCTAACGTTATTTCTGGAAAATGTCATTTTGGACCACTGATAGGTAAACTATTTTCATTACATAGTCTGTTAATAAAATATCGGAGCTAAGGAGTCTAAGAAGTATTGCATTTTTCGCCTATGGTTGTATGTCAATAATTACGGAACTTCGGAGGCATGCATATATGTCAAAAGTTAAATAAATGGTTGAACGGAGTATGGTAGGATAGTTTCACAAAATAATTTTCTAAATTGATTTAGGTCTGGGTGCCTTGGGTATAACTATCTGAAAAACTTAAGAACAACTCAATTAATAAAACAAATTCAATGCACAGGTGGAAGCAGCACGAGCTATAGTCGAAAACAAACAAGCCGATCTCGACAGCAACAAGTCTCAACTGTCAGAATTGACAGCTAAAGTGTCCGAACTGGGCGAGAAGTGTCAAAAAGTCTGGCAGCTTTACGAACAGAGACGGCAGGAGTACTTGGAGAAGAAGAGCACAGCACCTGCTGCTGCTGCTTGGGGTGCTCCAGGTAACCCTTGTTCTTCATTATACTTAATTTCATTAAGGAAGAAGGTATCCATAATATTAACCTTAGAACTAAGTCCAAAGTCACGGTACCACGATTTCGTTTAACTAAGATAAATGATTCTTTTATGGGGAATATCTATACGTTTTTACAATAAGATTCCGGAGTTTATATTAAGATTAACATTTCCTAAATTTCAAACTTACATTAAAAGTATTTTAATTGAAAAGTCATATTACAAAATTGAAGAGTACGTCAAATTCAAAATAATCTTTATTTCATAGGTAAGCATTATTACACTTGAAATCGTCACAATGGTTAAACTCTACCGCTCATTCGTAAGGCAGATTCCCCTGAGAAGAATGAGCAAGAAACTCTAGGGGTTGCTCTTTGTAAATAACATTTACAATATTTTTTTATTTTTTTATTTGAAACGTCAGTGATCGAGGCTACCTCCATGAGCTAAACGGGTTACTACCACGAATTTTTATCATCCAAGTACGCAGAAGTTGTATAATAACCATTAGTATAAAGTTTTTGTTTCTCTATAGTTTCAAACCTCGTGGAAGGCAAATTTTGTATATCAACCGGAATCTTGTTATAGAAGCGTATACATTGCCCCTTAAATGATTTTTTGACTTTGTGAAGACGACTATCAAGAAAAGCTAGTTTATTTCTATTCCTCGTATTAATGTTATGTCTGTCACTATTTTTCATAAATAAATTACTATTCCTTTTAACATAAATTACATTCTCATAAATGTACTGTGAGGCTAGTGTAAGAATGTTAATTTCCTTAAACTTATCTCTCAAAGATACTTTGGGGCCCAGATTGTAAATTGCCCTAACTGCACGTTTCTGCAGAACAAAGATTCTATTGATATTAGCGGCATTACCTCAAAGCAAACGTGTTAAATAAAGATGTATGGAAAGGCGACATAGCTCTTAGATTCCACACAAATTTGATTCAATGTGTATTCCAAAGCATTTTAGTTTATTTGAAAAGAGCAATCCCTAGAGTTTCTTGCTCGTTCTTCTCAGGGAGGTCAGCGTAGTGAACGAGCAGTAGCTTAAAAAATGACGTTTTCAAGTGTAAATTTATTTTTACTTATGGAATAAATGATTCTTTGCCTTTGAAGTCACCAGAGTAGAAGCGGGAAAAACTGTATTTAACAGACTTCAAAAAGAAGAGGAGGTCTTTAATTCAACTGTATTTTTTTTTTCTATGTACGTTACGCAATTTGGCCGGCATTTGCGACCCGATTTTGATGATTCCTTTTTTTGTTGGAAAGAGGGTACCTCAGAAGAGGTCCCATTTCAATTTGACGAAAATATTCCACCTCTAAGGGTGGTAAACTAGGGGATGAATGACTTTTGAGGTCGGTTTTTTAGTACTCTGTACCGAAGTTAGGTTATTATTGTATTGTTTGGCTTTTGGTTCGTCTGTTTTATCAAATTTATAAAACGCTTCTTATGTAGTGGTATTACCACGGACAAAAACAATTATCCGTGATGCTACTAGACCTGTCGGTAGTTACACGGGAGATTATTATTGCCCGTGTAACTACTAGTAATTCTGCTAGTAGTTCCACGGGCAATAAAGGAAATATTTATAGAAATAGAAATAGAAATTATTTATTCAATGTAAAGCACAGCACACATACAATTTACAAACAAAACAAAAACATAAAAAATAGAAGAAAGAAAGAAAGATAAGGGAGACAGGATGTGTGCTGTGCAGCCACTGAATCCGTCATCCACTCAGCTATTGCCGTCTCACTGAAAGTGTGGTACGACGCTGATTTTCAGTGGATTCGGCGATGATCCGTGCGGCACGGAACACAGTGGACGTCACAAATATACAAATTGAAAATTAAAATTAACAAATATATTTTTTTCTTTGTATGTTACATTTTATTTATTTCACCTCTAAGGATGGCAAACTAGGGGATGAATCCGGATTCTCGCACTTTCCGTTAACCGATTGCAATAAAACTTGGAAAATAGATGTAATTTCACGAACTTTTGAGGTCAGATTTTTTATAAAAATGTTTTTAATAATGCTGGATCAAATGGACGTAGTTAAGCCAAAAGTATCCAATCCACGAAATTATCAAATAAAGAGTTACATCTACTAAACGGTTCGTAAAGTCTACGCTCTTAGATCAGCAAAAAATCCAACATATAAAAATAAATATCTCTGGAGTTACATGACATTATAAGTTTTTAAAATAAAACAAGAGTGAGAAACACTTTTAAACTTCAATCTGTCATATCCCGAAAGTGACTGGATGTGCATTGGATCCTTTTCGCTTAACTACGTCCAAATGGTTTATATGAAAAATTCACGATACACCTCAGAATATTGTCTAAAGAATGTGCTAATTTATTTCACGATTGGATGTAATTTACCCGATCATATAATATCTTTAAAAACTGGCCAAATTAAAGTCTAAAACGAGTTTTTTAAGAATAACACAAGTCTAAAAAGTGTTACAAATGACGAAGTGTTTTGTTCCCGACTGAAAGACCTTTTATTGGATAATGAATTCTACAGTGTAGAGGAATTTCTTTTAAAGAAATTGTAATTATATTTTAATTTTGGACTTTTTGAATTTTTATTTGTATTTTTGTAGTTCGTATTTTTCTTTTAATTACTTTATTTTCTATTAACAATAAAGTTATTGTTTAAATTAATGACGATCATGTTATCCCTTGACATTATATTTCGAATTGTAATTTTATGAAATAAAGTATTCTATTATATAAAATGTCTAACTTTGCACATAATTTTTATTTTAAGATATTTCTCTTTAAGACTCGATATTACCTCAGCTGGGATCCAAATTTTCTCCTTGTTCGCTTGCTTCGAAATTTTTTTTTACATCCACTGAACTAAGTACAACACGTGTAGTATACGATCATCGAGTATATAACCAGAAATAGAGACGAAATAAGGGCCATATATTCCTGGTAACACATTAGCGATAAAGCTCTTATAAATATCAACTCTCGTTTGCACTGAAATATAGACAGGCCAACTACTGACCTGTGTGTACATCTCCGTATATTCCAAAAAATATTCTGTATTTATAAATAATGTCTCTAACAATGCCGTGCTGTTCTATTCGGTGGTGTGGGAAAAACAGCAACCATCTAATTACAAAACAAACGGAATCACGTTTCATCGATAGTTAAATATTAAATATGTAATTTTGCAATTTTCGTCTATTATAGCAAAGCTCCAGTTAACTGGTCGATTTGAAGTGAAACTGTTGACGACACCCGTCAATTGTTTCGAATTCGGGCTAGCCAATCGGAGCGCAGTTGTCACAGTAACGATATGGCAGAATAGTTATCAAACAAATTAAATGACATTTCGTCTCTATTTCTGGTTATATACTCGATATATACGATATACATTCTTCAAATGGTTTTAATATCGTTTGTAAAAAAAAAATCTGTAATAATGCCGGTATCCCTGCAGAACCGATTCGGCACGGGAATAAGAATACTAAGGGTCGTATTCTAGAACTCTACTCAATGCTCAAGTCAGGACTAGAGTATGATTCAAAGCACTAGAAATCATACTCAAGTTCTTGCCATTAGGGTCGTATTTCCGGTGCTTGAAATCATACTCAAGTCTGCTCAAATCCTGACTTGAGCATTGAGTACAGTTCTGGAATACGACCCTATGATTTGAATGATGATGAAAAAGTTATCCTGTATTATGATAGGAACGTCGTGATAAGAGGTTTGAAATTTATTTATAACATGCATTGATCGTTGGGTTGTCTTCGCAGAAGCTGACTGGGGCACGTCGGACGACGCCTGGGGCGACAGCGGCGCCGCAGATGAGGCCTGGAACGACGCCGCCGCCACCACCGGTAATTGTTTATTTCATTTTCTCCCTATGGCCGTAGCTTGGCAGTATTTGTGTGACAAACCTCCCCGTGATAATATTTATTTCAATTGATAAAGCTAAGTTTGCTTATTTGGTAATGAACTATTGTTTTACATTTTCAAGGACAAGGACAACGATATAGAATTACGTATATAGCTGTCTTTGTCGTTTAATCATCGCCGCGAAAACTTGTTGTTTCAGTTTTTATATATTTTATATTATATTAGTTATTATTTACGTATTTCTAATTACTCTCATAGATTGAACTGTATTAAAAATGTTCTCCTCACCTTTTCCCAATAATTTTGTATATATCATTTCGTTTATTTTTATTATTTCTTTTCATCTCGATTGTCGTGCTCAATTTTCACGTTGATAAAATTACTGTGCAAATGTTTTCAAATCAGCTGTGACCTTGCAGCCATGTTTGGCTGTGTCAATCTTTTGCAGTCATTGAACGTGGCGCTCGCGCTGACATAAAAATGTGACATCACGGTGGACGCCATGTTAGCTATAATGATAAAATTTTAAAATGTTCTTTATCAAACACACATATGACAAATTCAATGGAGAACTCCAAATGAATTCGGCGTTTCACAAGGCAGGGGTCCTACACTGTTTTTTATTTACATCATTGAATTTCTTGTGGATTTGACTTGTGCGTTCGATTTACTTTGTTACGTCATAGTCTAACTTTAATCACATAAAATTGGGATAACATTAAGTTTTCTAAATACAGCGTGGCTACGCATTTCACTCCTGCATCTGAAGTTTCTCCTTTTGACACACATTTAACAAATTGTATAGATAACTCCAGTTAAATTCGACGTGTCACAAGGCATTGTCTTGGGTCCTACACTGTTATTTATTTACGTCATCGATGTTCTTCTCGATTTGACTTGCCGGTTGGATTTTCTTTGTTACGTCACGGTCGAACGTTCACTGAACATAACATAACAATATACTTGTATAATTATTAATATAAAGATCGAACACTCAGAAAAAAATCCTTCGATCCGCCGGGATTTGAACTGACGTCTTCTAGCATACCGTGTCACATGCTATGCCAACTAAGCCGCGGAACGAACTAGCGGACCTCACAAATTTTTCTATGCGCTTAAATTTTTCTATCTTTGTATTTGGTTTTTCAACGACTTTTTAGCCGTAGCGCCATTTATGAGAAGTCTATGATATTTCGTCATTTCGTCGATCTTTGTATTGATAATTATAATAAAGTAGTGGAGTAATTTTACATAAAAATAATTGAATATCAATTCAATAAAAATTTAAATCTCTAGCCGGGGCTGGACGCTGTAAAGGTATGTAACTAGGTGACTTATTATATTACACTATTTATTTATTTACACGTATGGACTGCGAGGTGTAAAGCAACTTGGGTATCCAGTAACCGGCCTCGGTAACGTCGATACATGGACACTCTTCGGCCAAAATAGAATGCTATTATATTACGTTGAAAGTAATGATTAGCTCCGACTTATATATTGTATATCTTGTCACTAGCGACCGAAGAAGTGGCCCCAGCTGCGGCCCCAACAACGGAGCAAGCAGTGGCCACTGGCGGTCCCAAATGGCGCTGCGTGTACGAGTTCACAGCTAGGACTGTTGACGAGCTCAGCTTGCAACCTGGAGATCTGGTCAGTTCACACTTCACATTTCTTTAATGGCCATAATAATGATAAACGCCTATTCCAATTAAAAATTCAAGACTTAGAAACAGTCTACAACAGATGCAGAAAATAATAATACTTAGTTCAGATAATATGATCCCGATGCGGTTGCAGTAGAGTTTCTTTTACAAGGAGTTCGTCCAGGGAAGTACTTTCACCTTACCTATTTCTGCCACCAAACAGTAACGTTAGCATTACTGCGTTCCGATTTAGAAGGGTAAGGGTGCTGGTGAAATTGCAGGCGCATTGGAATTGTCAACTTGTGTCTCAGGGTGACGGGCGCAGTGGCAGCGCCCCTCAGATCTTTGCGATTTAAAGCTTTGAGTTGCACTGCAACTGTTATGGACAGGCGTGTAGCTTACCGTCAGGAACACGACTTGTTCTTCCCATCACTTGATAGACACGATTTTTGTCTTAATGTCCTAGAATACAAAAGTAGTGTTATCGTCTAAGACTTAAGTTTTCCCCCGGTTTTGCAAATCGAAATTTCCAACATGGATTTATGGAAAAGACATTTAGTAAACTAATTTCAATATTGCTTTATAGTTTTTGATCAATGAAACATTGTTTAAGCGGAGAGCATTTAACACTGAAAATGCGAGGTGGCTCGAATTGTGTCCGGGAGTGTATACGCATGTCTATACGCACATGAATATATGTGTACCTATGCATGTGCGTACCAGCCTGTCAGTAGAGGTGTGTGCTCAGCAGTGAAACGTGAGAATGATTATATTGATAACGTAAGAATGTGTGCAGGTAAGCGAGGCGACGGCGCCGCGTGGAGACGCCGAGCCGGGATGGAGATGGGGTTCAGCCAGAGGTATGTTATAAAAAATGTAATACTAAGTGGTCCCTGCGACTTAGTTTGCATAGAATAAATTCTTCGAGTAGCCTACTGTACTACTTAGTAACAGTAGAGCTCTTTTGATAGTGTTCGTCCGTGGAAGTACTGCCACCTTACCTATTTCTGCCGCCAAACAGTAATGTCAGCATTACTCTGTTCCGGTTTTGAAGGGTAAGGGTGCTGGTGAAAGTACAGGCACATGGGACTTGTCAATTTATGTCTCAGGGTGACGGGCGCAGTGGCAGCGCCCGTCAGATCTTTGCAATTTAAAGTTCCGAGTGGCTTTGCAACTGTTATGGACAGGCGTGTAGCTTACCATCAGGCGAACGACTTGTTCATCCCTTCACTTGATGACAAAAACTTGAGAAATAATTGGTTCTCTATACAAACTTTCATCCCCTATTTCATCCTCTTTTAGATTTATTTTTGTGACAAAAAGTAGCCCTTTCAGTAGTCCCATCTCTTTCTATACCAAAATTCATCAGTAGGTCATTGACCTATTAGGGCAGTTTTTAGACGCGAAAGTGTAACAAACAGAGTTACTTTCGCATTTATAATATTAGTTTGGACAGGGCTCCGTCACTTGCTCGAGGTTACCCGATAAGCGCCTACCGCTGAGTGTATCGCCGGCAGTACAAGCGCTCATACAAGTCTTTCATTTGCATTACAATCCTTGTACAACCCCAGCATTCGGTTCCGCATGACTGCACACGGCGGGCAACATAATTTTCACCTCTAAGCGCGTGTTTAAGTTACTTTTTGTAGGTATTTTCGATTTTGTATGAGAGTGATGTATCTGTTACGCATACACGGTAAAAACAGATTACTTAGAAAAAGACAAAATTCTTTATATGAAGACAAATTTATTAAATCCAACAAAACAATCCTCTCCCTATAGACGCTAGAGAATAATTACTTGATAATAGTAAAAAAATGTCTCAAAAGTGTATTTTTGTTATAAGACAGAAATATTTAATCCAAGAGCAAATTAATTTACTTCAAGTCACAAAGCCACTCTAGATTCAACAAAATATTTGTTTGTTATTAGAAATGTCCGATTTTGATTTGAAAAAAAAAATGAATGAAAAATTGAGAGGTACTTAATTATTTGACTGAAGATTTATGTTTTCTAATTTCAAAAAGGGCAAATTTATTCAGTGCCCAACCATACTTCAGGACCATTCAGTGCCGTATAAATAAATGCTACAGCGGCTGAAAGCACTAACAATTCAAAATATATGAGATGACTTTATACTATTGAAGTTAACAAAACGATAGCGCGTTTCAGAGTACAACTAATGCCATCTAGCAGTGGCGTGACGGAACTAATTGCATGTTAAAGTTGTGCTTGTTACAAATGTAGTTTGATTTCATAATGTAACCAAATTTCTTAAAATATGACTATAAATAACACCCTAACAAACTAGAGATACTACGTATTGTTTCTTTGGACAAATGACTGTTTATGATTTTTATGATTACAAGCACAAGTAAAAGCAAACGTTACTGTGTGCGGCTTCGGCGACATGTCACGACATCATTGACTATGAAAACGCAACGAAATGTTGCTTTAAGAATATATTCTAGACTCTAGAATTTAGAATATTAATCTGAATAGAAAACTACTTCTTCTTTTGTTTAAGAATATATTTTCTTCAAATACACCCAAGAAATTTTGAATTCATTTAAGATTATTTAAATTTGATGTAAGAGGTAAAAATTTCTTGATGTAAGTAATGTCCAATTAATTGATTAGAAATGAAATAAAATCTTGAAGTGAACGTATTTGTCTCAAAGTTAGAATAAAGTTAAGAGTAAAATTATATTAGAAAAAGATAAGCAGCATTTTTGTAGTGACAATATTTTATTACTTTTAACAAATATTTTTTCAGAATTAGCAAATATTTTGAGAAATTGCTCTTTCTTATTAGTAGAAATCCTTTTTTTCTGTGTAGTAACTATTGAGTAACCTGTGGTTTGGATTGCAATTTTCGCTTTTCAACGCAGGTGAATCTGGATGGTTCCCCGAGTCCTACGTGGAAGACATTAACGCGGCCTCAGCGTATGCCGCCGAAGTCGTCGAACCAATGGAAACCAAGACTCAGCTTGAAGGTCAGTGGACTCTTGAATCAACAGTAGACATGAAAGGTTTTTTATGTAATTTCGTTCCAATAATGACAACAAAACTGAAGAGCACAGTGACCTCTGGCGAGAATTCAAATCAACACATTGTATAAGTGAAAATTATTGTCATTGTCTCATTCGTAATCATATTCAGTCGCGTTCGATATTCGATAAGTCAGATCGACATATAAATAAGCTTTATGGTAATGTACAGTCCACTTCCTGAATCAATAAACCAGAAGATTTAAGTTTCGAAGGAGTTTTATTGAAGAAAAGAAGGATACCGAAGGCAGGTCCTGGTCCATTTGAGGTGGATTGGGACAAGGTCAGCAATAATCGGAAAGTTTTATTTTGTATAACGAATAATCAATTTTAAATTTTCAGTTTATCGAAATATTTTTTTGTTACAAGAAACGAAAGTAAAGCCTATACTCATACAATATGGTAGCTTCTTGTTTGGAGAACCAAATGGTAAGTCCAATTCGTCGTCGTTCAGCAATGAACCGTTAGATGGCAGCACATTGATTGAAATATCAATATAATATCGAAACGTCGTAACTTGATTGAACTTTTTACGATATAGCGACTGGGTAAAATTTACATTATATTAAACAGTCTATAATTTATTACATATTTTTAAATTAAAAACTATGACCAATCGTTATCAAGATTTCATAGTGTTTATCATTTTGTTTGTATATGTTTTGGCAACATCGGTTCCGATAGTAATCGAGGCTTATGGAACTTCCATCTCTTAGTCAGAGGCCGTGGATTTATTATTATAAAAACGTGTGAAGTCCCGGATTGGACAGACGAGGGTGGCGGACTAAGGCGTAAACTCTCGCCTGTGTGGAGGCAGTTTGATTATTGATCGCTTCGTTATGTTTTCCAGGTATAGCAGAAGTACCTGAAGCTGAGATTACTGCAGATCTCGGAGGGGCTATGCCTGCAGTTGGTGAGTAATTTTTTAATGGCATAATTTTCGTATCATTTCCGAATCCGAGAAATGTCGGTCCGAAATGTCCCAAGGATCATTTTATCTCTAGGTGTATTGCGATATTCATATTTTCTCGGATTGGATGATGAAATACATTGTATGTAGCACGGGCGGCAATAATTACAATGATCAAGTCATTATAGCCCTCAGGGTTCGGCTTCGGGCTTCTAACAAATTCTCGTTAGTAATTTCTTATTTAACCGCCCTTAATACACAATGTACTATTAAGCAATGGGACGACCTGAACAATAAGGGCCTGCGCAAGCGCCTTTCTTAAGCATCAGAATCATTACATGAAGAAATCATCAAAATTAGGCTGCAACAAACTGAATCAAACATTCAAAAATACACCGAATTACATTGGAACTTAGCTTATTAACCGATCAAATACCGGAAGAAAACTTGGCGCATGATGAATTTGAAAACAGGTGTGTTAACGTCATATCTAAGCTCCGAAAACGTTTATACTCGCAAACCTCAGAGGATAAGTTTCGAACAACGGCGGAAGCAACCAGCAGTGGAAACGGCATTCGGTAGCCCGATATCGATATCCCCGCGTTCGACGGCAAAAATTATGCAAAATACTACGTATAATAACTATAACTATTATGTTAAATAGAACTACTAAAAATAACCTTTATGGAACTGTTTGATGCCGTGATCGACTCCTGATCTGACCTGACCGGACCTGAAGAATAAGAGCGTGCGCATTGGTACACTACTTCTGGCCAGAACCTTCTACACGAGACGCGCGCTTTCCGGACTAGTCTATCACCGCCTGTCTTCCAACCCGCATGTACATTTCTCATCGCCAATTTTCTGTTATTTTAACAGAAGGTGGTGACTTCTACATAGCAGCGTATCCATATCAATCCGCTGAGCCAGGAGACTTGATCTTCGACGCCGGAGAGAGAATCGAGGTCATCAGACGCGATGGGGATTGGTGGTGTGGACGGATTGGTATCAGGTAAGATTTAGTTACATAATCTCAGTACAGAGCACTAAAAAAACCGACCGCAAAAATACGTGGAATTACATATAATTAACAAGTATTATTGAAATCGGTTACCGAAAAGTGCGCAAACCCGGATTCATCCCCTAGTTCGCCACTATACGGAACTTGACACAATAAATGAGATAATAAAAATCGATTCTCAATACTCAAAGTATATTGAGAGACCAAAACGCCTTGAATTAGAGAATAGCAAAATCGACCATTAAAATAATTGCTCCTTACATTGACTTACAAATAAATGGACGACGGGTCTAATACAAAAACCACGAAAAAAATGTCCCAAGTCAACCTATTCGAAATTTAAATTGTTATGTCATCGCAGTATCGCGCTGTCAGTAGAACAAATGAAGACTAAAGCGGAGTGTCGCGCTCTGTATACTATTTTAGCGCCTTACAAGTGCGGACACTTTTTAGCGCGGACCCGACGTCCATATAATTGTAAGTCAATGGCTCCTTATAAAAAATTTAGGCGCTATTTATAAAAATGAATCTTCATGCGTGAACAGCCACCCTTAGAGGTGGATGATTTTTTTCAAAATTAAAGGGCACCACTATTGAGGTACCCTTTTTCCAACAAAAAAGAATCATCAAAATCTGTTCACAAATGGCGGAGTTATCGTGTAACACATACATACAAAAAAAACATACAGTCGAATTGAGAACCTCCTCCTTTTTTTGAAGTCGCTTACAATAGTTGGAATAAATTTACACACGATAACGTCATTTTTCAAGCTACACTTCATTTGCTGTGCTGACTTCCCCAAGAAGAACGAGCAAGAAACTCTAGGGATTGCTCTTTTCAAATAAACTTAAATGCTATGGAACACTTTGAATCAAATTTCTGTGGAATCCAGAGCCATGTCGTCGTTAGATACATATTTTTCTAACACGTACTCTGCAATTTTGTAATACGACTTTTCGATGAAAATAGATTTAGGCCGCGTTTCCATTACGTAGTAACGTTTTATTTGTCGTTGGACGACTGTCGCGTCTAGCCTGTTCCCATATCTGTCGTGATTATGTCGTGGGCGTTTATTTTATCATTGAGCAACTGTCGTGTCTAGCTGTTCCCACTAGACCGTGACGACAATTTATCGGTTCACGGCAGCAACCTTGTCGTTCGCACGACAGACTCGTCACATTTTCGTCGGGCAACTGTCGTTCTAGCTCTTTTCATTGTCACGACAATCTGTCGTCGTAACGTAAAAAAAATTGTAAAAGACAGTTATACGTCTTGTTCTATGTGTGAACAACTTTATATGCCATCCGCTAACTAAAATGGAGCTAAGTGACAAAATATTTTTTTGAGATATAAAAGAACCATAACCCGGTAACATAGAAATTGTTTACTGTTATTTTAGCTATGAATCGTTAGGGTAAGTTCCGATAAGTTGAACAAACTTTGAACCGCGTTAACAAAAATATAAATAGTAAAGAGCAGTAACATTCATGTATAATGTTTCCAGGACGGGAATCTTCCCCTCGAACTATGTTACCAAAGATACAATCACCTCAACAACCGCCAACGAGCCCATAGCAACAATACCAGAAGCCGTTGAACCCACACCTGAACCTTCGCCAGTGATCCAACCCACACCGATACAAGCAACATCGCCACCTGCACAGGTAACACGTTTAATACCATAAAATGTATAATCTGTTCAAAATATGTAATAGTCAGTGTATAATACTTAATATTTGACAAATGCGGTATAATCGGTACAAAACCCGTTACAATCGGTATAAAATACATTATAATCGATATAATACGTTATAATCGGTATAAAACGCGTTATGATCGGTATAAAACACGTTATGATCGGTGCAAAACACGTTATAATTGATATAAAACACGTTGTAATCGGTACAAAACACATTATAATCGGTATGTGGTAATATTACAATCTATATAAGCTGACACTCAAATGTTCAACAGATGTTTATTAACCTCCGCTGTTAAAACTTAGATTCTCCTCTTTCCAGGAACAAAAATCTTCTACCCCAGTGTCATCAGAAGTAGCGGCAATAACGGAGAACGCATCATCGTCGGCGGCAAACACGCGACCAGCGTCCGTCACACGTCGCGATTCCGGTCGCGACTCCGTCACAGGTCGCAGGAAGAACGAAATTGCACAGGCTATCGCTAGTTACACCGCCTCTAGGTAATATATTTACATGTCCTTATACACCGTTACATGTCTTCATACACCGCTTCGGTTAAAGAAACTCAGAAGGTTTTTACTTATGGTTGCTCTTGCAGCTAAAAATAATAACTTAAGATTATTATAGACTCCTTTACATGTCCTCATCCGCCACTGCATGTCTTCATCCACCGCAAATCTGATTGACTGATTATGTTCTGTACGGGAAGTTACTCAAATGTTTCCAGTGGTGCCGCCATCATTTTTTTTAATTCTGCCAGTTTAAGTAGTTAGTATAAGC
Source organism: Hyposmocoma kahamanoa (assembly GCF_003589595.1). Classification (NCBI taxonomy): domain Eukaryota; kingdom Metazoa; phylum Arthropoda; class Insecta; order Lepidoptera; family Cosmopterigidae; genus Hyposmocoma; species Hyposmocoma kahamanoa. Next base: position 1,688,659 of record NW_020654229.1, on the reverse strand, counting down.
GTTCAAAAATATGTTCGTAATTTCAGTGCTGAGCAACTTACGCTACAAAAAGGTCAACTTCTAGTGATACGTAAGAAATCAGACAGCGGATGGTGGGAAGGTGAACTCCAGGCTAAGGGTCGCAACAGACAGGTCGGATGGTTCCCTGCCAGCTACGTAAAGGTACGTACATTATATCGCACTTCCAGTAAAACAGTGAAAGTTAGCTATTGTGACAACATTTCAAAATGGCGGTTTTATCACTCGAATTTGACAGCTAATTGTGGATATAATAGCTTTATCGTGCTGGTATATTTTATATCCTGGTAAACTTTTCTTGCTTGTCACCGAAGTTAATGTTTTATGATACAATGTGGCAGTATGAACAAGCCGCGCGTCTGGTGGTAAGCGACACGCCTGTTCAGTAGCAATGCCGCTCACAATTTTAAGTCGCAAAGATCTGAGGGGCACTGCCACTGCGCCCGTCACCCTGAGACATAAGTTGACAAGTCCCATGTGCCTGTAATTTCACCAGCACCCTTACAGTTTTAAAGCTCTGAGTGGCACTGTTACTGTTATCGACTGGCGTGTCGCTTAACATCAGGCGCACTACTAGTTCGTACCGTCATTTGGTAGTAGAAAGATCTGTAACAAAAACACATAGTAGAATTTCGTCAACTTGATAACTTAACCTGTAGCTCTTGGTATAGAGCAACACGGTGTAGTATGGTCATGGTTTCAAGTCTCAATGGGTCGAAGAAAAATTTCCTATGTGTTTTTTCTTTGTAATAATAATCGTAACAAATTATTTTTTAGTAATTGTCACGACTCCGTTGCAGGTGCTGCAGTCGTCTGGACGCACCTCTGGCCGAACAACACCTGTACTGTCCAAGATGGACACTCTACCAGCGGAAACCGTCATTGACAAGGTACTGGCCCTTATCTATTGTATTACGCAATGTCTGAACGACAAGAAGCTCTAAATAGAGTTCTTCCCTCGTCTAGATATAGTCATACTATAGCCAAATTCGATGTAGAACGTTTATTAACAGAACGTTGCTAGCAGCCAATGATGGCAGGAGTAAAGAACATTTTTTATCAATGCTTATTATTTTTTGTAGACCTTGACTTCCCCGTCCCGGCTTGACGATTAGGGTGACGATTGACGATTATTAGGGTGGCTTGACTATTTCATCCTTAACTGATCTATTGTGATCACCACTAATTACAGTTCAGAGTCAAGACCAACAGCATTCAGGAACTGAAGTACTTTCCTGACTCTAACAGTTTTTGTCCTCTGGGTGTGGCTTGTGCCTACCCAGTGTGGAACTTCTTAGGCCCATTAGAACGCAGCAATGGGTGAGGAGATGCACAGGAGTTTCATCCGCCTCGTGGCAGAATCTACATTCTCTGTTTCCTCTCTGCTCAATATTTGACATGTGCTTGTTCAAGCTACAATGCCCTGTTAAGGCTCTAGTAAGTTTTCTGATGTCGTTTATGTCCAGTGACAGAGCTTCTCTACAATGCTTGGCACTGTAGGTAGCTATAGGGCTTTTGAATGCTCAAGACCCTTAGTCTGCAGCTACACATCACAGCCAGGCTGTGTGCTGAGGACCAATGAAGGCCTCCCTAGCACCAGTCTTTGCCAGTTCATCCGCTGCTTCATTACCCTCGATGTCATAGTTGAGGATAAACACTGACGGCGTCAAAAGACGATTCCTATAAATTTTCACGATAGAAAAATAGCACAAACTTACTTACTTTACATATACCAATTATTCAACTCGACCTAGGCAAAATGAACCGTATTTATACGAGAATAATTTGAATTCAACCTGAGATAGTATCGACTATTGCTATGATGTAATATGAACGTTAATCATAGGCTTTCGAGTGTTTAACATAACGTAGTAAAAATTATATTCATTTGTTCTGCACACAGGTGATAGCGTTGTACCCTTACACTGCTCAAAACGCTGATGAATTAAGTTTCGAGAAGGATGACATCATTGCTGTCACTGACAGGAGCCAGGACCCTGCCTGGTGGCAAGGTAATGCGATCGTTTTTTAAATTTTAATTCTCAGTATGACCAATAGATGGTGCATATAAAACCACTTGTCTATTTTCTAGCGCCATCTATTATATATCTATCTATAGATGGCGCTACAGAATTAGTTAAAAGCTGTCTTTTAGTTTATTTTTTGTCATACTTAGTGTTCCTATCACTAAACAAGTCGTACGCCTGCATCCTCATACCTTTAAAATACAAAGATCTGAGGAGCACTGCCACTGCGCCCGATACCCTGAGACAGTTGAAAAGTCTCATGTGCCTGTAACTTCACCAGCACCCTTACCCTTCATAACCGAAACGCAGTTATGCTCACATAACTTACTTTTTTTACTTACTTAGGTGATTTCTGTCGTCCACTAACTAAAACGCGGCAAAGTGACAAATCCGTTCCGGTCAAATATCCGTTTTAAATAGCAAAAGATAGAGCACAAAATTATCTTTTAAAGACAGTTAAAGTATTTGACTTATCGGAACTTGCCCTAACGATGCATAGCTGAAATATCATCAAACAATTTCAGTGTTGTAAAACTAGGTTATGGTTTTTTATGATATCTCAAAAAAATATTTTGTTACTTTTTTTACTTTGTGGGCGGCAGATCGACCCCTCCTACTTAAAGTATCGTATGTTGAAATTGCTAAGTTTACAGGGAAGCGTTAAGTTTTGAATTCACTGAAATGAGTAATAACACATGACTTTAGCATAGAAATGCTAAATTAAATTGTAAAATGATGAAATAAATTGTGGCTGTTCATCTAACCGACATGTAGGATTTTATAATACTCTGTGTAAGTTTTGCCGAATAGAACTGCTCATTTCGTACTCATATGTTGAGTGTGTGCGTTATTTATTTGTTATTATTTCAGTGAATTCAAAACTTTAAAACGCTTCGTTGTAATCTTGGCAATTTCGACATACGATATTTTAGGGGTCGAATTATCCCCAATTCTGGAAAAATCCGAGACAAATAAATCTTGTCGTGAGCTGGTCTCCACTTTCCGTCTGTTCGTCGAAGTCTAGGTAAATACTCTACCCATTCCAATAACGCCTTGTAATTGTGACACACAACTGAGATGACTTAAAGATTTTAGTGCGTTTTCGTACATTAATTCTTCTTACACAAACTGTCTGTACTAATTTGTCAACTTGTTTCAGGTGAACTCCGAGGCATGACTGGCCTGTTTCCCAGCAATTACGTCACGAAATTAGTCAACTAGCTTAACTAATAACATCCTTTCATATTAGTAAGTAGGTGATTAAAAATATCTTTAACTGAAAATATATCTATGTGCATGGACCGAATAATTGAGGTGGAGTGCTAATTGCGATACAAGAAGGCTTAGTCGGGTATTTTGTTGCATCGTCGCGACATCTGGTGTACCGACAAGTATCAAACGGTTATTTGTATGAATTAAGGGACCACTCGTCATTTTTATTAATACGCCATTTTCGTCAACCGGTCAATTTTCAAACTCGTCAATGATGTGAAAATATTTAAGTCGCCATTATAACTGCAATTTGTCAAAGCTACTCTAATTTCTAGTGATAGCAAACAAAACAACTAGATGGCGCTTATGGATTTTAATGAATTGTGCTGCCTATTTTATTTTGTTTAAGATTAGCGCCATCTTTCCATATTTCAAAGCGTTACTTTATAAATAAGTTTGTAACACACTATGCCATCTATTGACACGCATATCAATCATATCAATATTTAAATTTAACTGCCTCCGTGGCCGAACGGCTACCACGCCACGCAGAGGTCCCAGGTTCGATTCCCGGGCCGAGAGAAATATTTGTATGGGCTACATTTCGACCCCTCCTTCGTAAAGTATCGTATGTCGAAATTGCCAAGTTTACAAGGGAGCGTTTCAAATTCACTGAAATGAGCACACGTGATGTTATAAAATCCTAGATATCGGTTAGATGAACGACTACAGTTTATTTTATCATTTTACAATTTAATTTAGCATTTCTATGCTAAAGTCACATAGCAGGGGTCGATTTTATTTCTCTCGTGAGTTTGGGTGTAATTTGTGTTTGTCTATGTGTGTGTCCATGGCTCCCGCGACTCAGGGTTTCCCTAGCGCGATCAGCGCGATGTAGATCTAAGGCGGAATTTTGACCTTTTTCAGAGCTACGATCTGTAGTGTGGAAATTAGCAGTCCTCTCTAGTTATTGCCCCATGTCACATGTAATTATTAATACAAAGATTGGACATAAAGAAGATTTATTTTGATCTGACTTGACTTAAACCTGCGTCTGTATGCCAAATAGGTTTACGTCGAGTATATAACCAGAGACGAAATAAGGGCCATCCATCCCTGGCAACTCATCAGGCAAATGAGCCTTATATCACTTTTAAATATCAACTCTCGTTTGCGCTGAAATCACAAATTAGAAAGCTGAAATAGTACAGAGCCAACAACTGACCTGTGTGTACGTCTTCGTATATTCCAAAAATATTCTGTATTTATTGCAATAAAGATAATATCTCTAACAATCCGGAGCTGTTCCATTCAGTGGTGTGGGAAAAACAGCAAAACATCTAATTACAAAACAAACGGAATCACATTTCATCCGGTAATTAAATATGTAATTTTTAAATTTTCGCCCATTATAGCAAAGCTCAAATAAACTGGTCGATTTGAAGTGAAACAATTGACGTCACCCGTCAATTGTTTCGAATACGAACTGGTCAATCGAAGCGTATTTGTCACCATAATGATTTGGCAGAATAGTTTTCAAACATTAAATGAAATTTCGTCTCTTTTTTTTTGCTTTGAATCGATCTCATAAAACCCGCTTCAACATTTTTTATATATTTAATTACCGTCATAATATGTAATTATTATGTTTTCTTTTTTACAGATGTCAGTATTTTGAATCTAACTATACTTTTCAATAATAATGTCATATAATGTCCAAATCCTTGTCGTCCTTGACGAAATCATTAATAAGATGAGACTGTTAAAATTATGAATAAGATTCGCCTACGAATCGCATTGAAGTTAATCGATTTAAAAATCGCTATATCCTACGCAATTGCATTGATCTTCATAACAATCGAATTGTAATGAGCGTTACTAATGCCAAACCAGAGTCATTTCTGTCGATCTCTCACAGAGATCTGTAACAAACGCTTAGAGAAATAACGTAATGTCTTCTGACTTGATCTGTGGCACATTTGGTAAATCAGTTACCCTAGATTGTCATTATAGACGTGGGTTCCAGTCCTGTCAGATCGTAGGAACTATCCTTTGTTGTCAATCTTTGTATTAACAGCTGATACAAACCTCAATATATAATAAAATTGGGGATATTACTGATTATTATACGGTGTGAAAATACGGTTCCTAAAAATTTTCACGACAGATAAAAAACACAAACTTACCTCGAAATTTTACAAGAAAACGTCTGTATTCAACAGGTACTTGACGTATATTGTAAAAAAATAGATTCTGAAATAGAGCCAGTGCGGCTGCTGCTCGACTCAAGCAAAACTAATTAGTACGGGAAAATTTTGAATTTAAGCTGAGGTTCTCTCTTAGTAAATATGACAGACTAGTGGAATAATTTCGCAAAAAAATATACGAATATCATTGTAGTAAAAATCAGTATTCGCGAATATTAACTTACACTCGAGTGCAATAAAATCGGGAAGTAAGAGCGGTTACACTTACTTACACGGACAGCGGGCGGTGGCGCGATCAATTTTGACAACTTTACATTGACTTTACTGGTGAAGAAAAAAATTATATTCATTTCATCGTCATTTATATAGCATCTAAAATACGTTCTTAAATATTTTTATTACACATACATTACGCATTTTTATTTAATAAACCAGATGCTATTTAAATGACGCAAACAATTTTTTGTCTTCACCTGTAAAGTCAATGTAAACTTGTCAAAATTGAGATAGTACCGGTTGCCAGTTCACAGTCGATATGCTGCTCTGGACGGCGGCAGTACACAAGGAACGCGTTTCAATCGAGCAGGGAATACGCATTCGAATACTCGAAGTGTCGTCTTTGCTTATTCACACATAGATATTAGTAATCTCACTATACTAAAGAAACAGACCTTAAAAGGTCGTGAAATTACACCTATTTGTCAAGTTTTATTGTAAATTGGTTACCACAAATTGCCCGAAACCAGATTCATCGCCTAGTTAGTCAACCCTTATGATGATTCTTTTTTTTGTTAGAAAGAGGGTACCTCACTATTGGCCTCATTTAAATTTGAAGAAAATATTCCACCTCTAAGGGTGGTAAAGGGGATGAATCCGGTTTCGCGCACTTTCATTCATTCATTTTTTTTAATAAAAAAATATATCGATCAATCAAATTAAGAGATGTCGTCGTAGGAAATAATTTCAGCAGTTTCAAAATAGAAGGATTAGGGTATTTTTGATGTGACTTATCTGACTGGACCTGATTTTCTTGCACGTGGGTGTACTAGTTTTAGAAAAGTTAAAATGCCGTTTAAAAAAATACCGATTCCGATTGTAACGAATATTATCTCACCAAAATGTTAACCGATCGACAAACTCATCAATCACATCAGAGATAGAGGCCCGTCTCAATTAGCTGCGTAATCACAACTGCATCGAAATTGCAAATTGCAATTAGAATGCTATTGGAGACCGGTTAAAATGTCGTTGGCGTGAATGCATTATAACTTCCAACTGCCTGTAAAACTGGCGTGAATACAGCTCAACCAACATATAATTATTTACACCCGCTTCTATCCGTTATCGTGTCATACAATTGAAATAAAATAATATGGGCAAAGATCGACTTGCCGTGTTATAGGTCTTACTGCTAGTCATAGACCACCACCTCAGTCAATGGCCTCATGATCCTTTTTCAGCCTCTGCCGACCCGATGCTGAGTATAAGTCTCTTCCAATCCAGCATCGGAATTGCAAGTAAACTTTTCCAACTGCATTCAAATTGCAAAATTGTAATTAGGATGCCGCTCGTGTAACTGCACTTATAGGCACGTAACAATGCGTGCCGTTCACTGTGCACATTTATAAGTATAAGTAATTAGCGATCTGGATTTTTGAAAATTGGAAAAGTAATTACTCAAAATATCGAAATATTATTGTATTTAATATTATATTTACAGTTTTGTTATTTATTGTAATTATTATTATTGTAGATCATTTTAATCAAGTAGTGTGTTTTTTGTAGGTGTAATAAATGTTAACGCTTTAACGTTGTGTTTTATTGCTAACCGTCCTTCAAAAAAAGTAGGTTCTCAATTTTTTTTTGTGTGTGATTGCTCCGACATTCGTGAAATGATTTCGATTTATTCTTTTTTTTAAGAAAGGGGTACCTCAGTAGTGATCCCATTCAAATTTGAAGACAATATTCGGTGTATAGAATTTCACCCACTTCCCGTTAACTGATTTCATTCAAATACTCAATTTAAAAAAAATCGAGTATTCATTCCAATAATGTCAAAGATTACAATCTCTTTTACATTGTTGGCATAATGTAATAAAAAATAAAAAAAGATAAAGAAATCTCGTTGGTTTCGTAAATTAAGAAACTACTATACAGGGTAAAGTTTTAATAAACCAATTTAAACCAAGACTGGCGTAACCGTTTATCCTCACCTTTGTCACAAATCGACTTAACTCGTTATTTTAAAGGAAAAATGTTATTTGCTTTGTTCAGAATTATATATAAATAATTAAAAATTAATAAATATTTCTGAAAAGGTGATTATGACATGCAAAGAGAGCGTAGGGTGTTGGTGTGTGAAAGTGACCTTGTTCATATTGTCAATCGTTTTACTGTAGCGGCCTTGGGCTAGGTATACCCAAAAGACCCTCCTTTCCGTCCTTTATAACGACATGTTTAGGATGCCGTTGGGGTTGTCCAGGTACTGCAAAGCATCTAGTATGTTTGCCGATGCTCACTCTGACTGTTTTTATAAATAAATAAGATAAAATAAAAATATTTTATTTCAGATAATTACAATCCATATTTCATATTTCAAATTATATTATTATCATATTACTTATATTTTATATTTAAAATCTAGATAATTAAAACTGAATTTAAAAAAAAAACATTGAAAATTAAAATTGAATTGACTAAAATCTACAGATCATGCGTGTAGAAGCAGTCAACTTGTGCTGCTGCGAACATGCCCGAGGCGCTACATCAGGGTCAGCCCCATCAACACCCTAAACGCATTATTGTGTTGTGTTATGTTTTATGCTGTAATGCGCAAAAAAATACGGCACTTATTGGAACACATTAGACATTTAAATATCACAGAATGCGTGCGAGCTCCGATAGCTCCCATTTCGCCTTTTTTGTACATACAACATGCAATAAAGTTTTGCTCATTTTTATTATCATTACTCCGCTGCATTTTTCTTCGCCATTGAAAAGAGCCCTTTGCCACGCCCCCTGAGCAGCCCGTTACAATACTGATTATCATTTCACCTTGTATAATGTGAATTTTATAGTCTGTGGTCCAAGCGCAATTTTTGATTGGCCATGCCAAAATGAAATTTTATTTTCAAAATCAAAAGTGAACATGAAGGAAACAATATTTTTTTAATAACTCAAAAAATGCCTGTTAAACAAAATCTCGTAGGAAAATTACGTAAAAGATCAGTGTAAGTACTTACTTCCTAATTGCAGTGCACTATTGAGGTCCATCAGCCCACACAGCTCACAGACCCCATGATCTAGTCTATAGTTTCCCAAAGTGGTCTCTACCGCCCCCCAGTAGGTGCTGAAGAGTCCAAGGGTAGAGACCTCGAAAGCAATTGGAGGGCGTTAATACGTTGATAAAAAAAACCTGAATAAACTGTAAATCATATAGTAATACGACTTTTTTCCTTGTGATTTTTTTGTGTTAAGTTAATATGAAAAATTACGTGATTCTAATTATTTTTTGTGGTGATGAGCGTTGACACTTTTATACCTTGTTTATGTGCGCCAAAAATATTGTGAACCTATGCTCTACTCGAATTTCCGGTAACTAACCATTTATTACACATCCATGCGAAGTGAAAAGTATATTAAATGCTTTTAAAAATAAAGAAACAAAATAATACAGAAATATACCTCTAACTTGGACTTGGACTTAAAATAAAACCATGTCTACAAAATGACAAGTTGTAAGGATAAAAGTTGAAAGTTTCTACGAAATAATTATATATTTTTTATAAAAAAAATCCGACCTTGAAAGTTCGTGGAATAACATCTATTTGCCAGGTTTTATTTAAATCGGCAAACTTGGCAAATAGATGTAATTCCACACAGTGGCGTAGCGTGGGGGTTGCAGAGGGAGCCATGGCCCCGGGCCACGTTTTACCAACGTTTTGGGCCTTTTACAGGTCACAGGTGACATGTGACCTGTAAAGGGCATATTTCCTGCCCCTATGGGTCGTATTCTGCTCAATGCTCAAGTCAGGACTTGAGTATGATTTCGAGTACTGGCAATACAACCCTAATGGCAAGGACTTGAGTATAATTTCTAATGCTTTAAATCATAGTCCTGACTCGAGCATTGTGTAGAGTTCTGGAATACGACCCTATCTTGCCTTTCCCCCTCTATATTGATTTGTAATCGTGAAAATAGAGAGGGCAGGAATGTGAGTGCAGTGTGAATTTAGAGAGAAGTAAAAAATAAAATATTAAACTATTTTGACCTTGGTTATGCATTTTTCTGTCATCCTGACGATTGGCCAGTTGTCTAGTCAGTCTGGACAATGGGAAAAAATTCCACTGGCTAAACAATCTGAGCAACGGGAAACACTGAAACCTTTAAGGTTGGATTTTTTTTATATAAAAGTTAATTTCTACGAATAATTGATACCCCACGATTACACCAAGGGAATGAAATGTATTTTTACCAATTTTCCCGATCAGCTTGTCCAAAATGCGACCGGCCCATTCGCATCAGTACATTCTCCCGCGCAAAAAAGAGACAACTGACCAGCCGACACGTCGTACTGAACAAACTGCACGGCTGCCGTCATCTTATTTGAGGTTTGTACGGTCATTTTCCTTTTTCGTTATTATTATTACATTATTCATTGCACAGGAAAAAGCACAGATTACATTTAATAAAAGGAAAACACAAACAAACGGTACTGCTTATTTCTATAAGAAATTTCTTCCTGCAGACCTAAATACCTTATCTTTGTTAGCTTACCTGCACAAAAAACAAAATTATTTTTTTTTTTTTATTTATTTATATTTATATTCAGGTTACTGAGACCCATAGATACATACCTTACAGACTAACATACATAACAATATAAAATAACACTATTACTAATTTAACACGTATTTAGGTTGTCGGCGACGTGTGGCGCCATCTGGTGTCAGGCAACCGGCCACGGAATCACCGGTATAGGACACCCTTCGGCCAGAAATCCTCCTTCATGAAGGTCGACAGATGTTCGGTCGGCACTCTCACCACAAACGAATTAAAGTTCACGTAGTGGCGGGACTCCAACCGCTCGACCCTCAGGGTGTATTTGGATTTCAACCTGATGTACTCCACTATCTCCTCAGACTTCGTGGAGTAATGCAGGCGTGACAGGTACAGCAGCGTTGTCGGGATTGCCGGACGCAGCAAAAAGTTGGACCCTGTCGGTGCAGTGCCGCACAGGTTACGGCTGGTGGGCTTCCTCTTCTTCTTCTCCACCTTTGTGAAGCCGTCATCGTCGCACCGGTCCGTCTGCCTCTGTGGTTTTGCAACTTCAGAGACAGGTACACGAGGTTTTTTCATCCCCTTCGTTGATAGCTGCCTGTCTTGTGGTTGTGGAGCAACGGGTCGGTTAACAGCCGCGACAGCGGCGTAATCACGTGGAGGGGTCAACGTGTTTACGCGTGACGTCTCCGCCGGAGCGGACAATCGAGGGGCGGGGCGCGGGGAATCGCACTCAGCGACAGCGGTCGGTGACGCATCCATATGGGCCGACTCAAAACTGCCGATAGATGCATTATGTGCCCCGCGACGAGTATTCACGTTACAGGCCTCGGGTGACCTACTTACCGAAGTTGCACTACTCAGTAATACAACTTGGGCACGTAACTCACAGATGGTGTTATCCGAAGCCTCCAATTTACATTGAACTTCGGCCAGACTTGCTTTCATTATATAATACAAAAGCCGTCCGCCTCCATCCAATTGTAATGGACCTGTCGTCCAATCTGAACATTGGCAGATACATTGAATCCATGGCCAAAAATGAAGCCAGGAAGCTTGGCATCCTTTCCAAGGTGAGGCGTTACTTCACACCGGGACAGTTGCTTCAGCTGTATCAAGCACAAGTCCGGTCGTGTATGGAGTACCGCTGCCACTTATGGAATGACTCTGCTAAATACCAACTGGCCACCTTGGATTTAGTAGAGGTGAAGCTACAGAACCTTGAACACCGCCGTAAAGTTGCCTGCTTGTCGGTATTCTACAGGATATATCACGGAGAGTGTACGATGGAATTACACGACTTAATTCCGCCTTCCCCTTTCCGTCATCGGAGGACTAGACGTGGGCTGGGACTCCACCCCTATGTTGTGGATATTCCCAGGATTCTCACGAATCGTTTTGCTTCGTAAGAATATATGGCGAGCGGCTAGAGAGTGGAATTCCCTACCTGCGGACTTGTTCCCCAAACGCTATAACTTGGATCTTTTCAAGGCGAGAGTGAATAGGCATTATTTTGGTGTGCATGCTACATCGTCGACCTTATCGTCACTTTCCATCTGGTGATATGGAGGTCAAATGACCGCATGAACAGTGAAGGAGTGAGAATAAAAACCGGAATTGAAGGAAGGAAAGATAACTGGGACCTAACTTTCTATTAACAGACATTCAAAATAAATTTTTGAATATTTTTTTTATTCATTGCCCGTGTTCTAACTGCGTAGTACAACTAGTTAGACCAAGGGCAAAGTTTTTTGCCCGTGGTCCTACCAGTAGGACTTACCGGTTAGTACAGTCACAGTCTATATTAATAATGTTACTGTTTCTGAGCTAACTACAATTGTTACATTGTAATAAAGTGCATTGTTTACTGTATTTTATGAATTATTTTTGTAAGTGTCGCTTTTAAATGAAAATATTGTATGTTGCGGCAGTCACTGAAGAGCGCCGCAGCTGGCTTTAAAAGCCAATACTATAAAAAATAATTGTGTTTTAATTTTTTCTTGAAATTGTTAACATTAATTATTTTAAGGCAAAATAAAAAATATATAAATAATCGGTCCATGTGACCGCGTTTGCCTAAAACATGCCTATTAACTCTATTCTTGAATAGTCCCAAATTGTACCATTCCGATGGAGTATTCCATTCCTTTCCCGTACGCATCATTACATTCACAATTACAGCACATGGGACTTGTTAGCCTATGTCTCAGGGTGACGGGCGCAGTGGCAGAGCCCCTCAAATGTTTGGGATTTAAAGCTCTGAGCGGCACTCAGTGGCTTATTTGCCCTAAAGCCTGGCTACTGGAGGCCCGGGCCTTGGGCGGTCAGATTTTAGAGGCAGCCGATCGTGACAAAAAATCCACTGACGATAACAAGAAATAATTCAAAGTACTTAAATATTCTAAAGGCTCACGCACATTATGGCGGGCCTGCACTTTTTCACAAGCAGCCTGTGGGTGAAGTATACGCAGAGAACCCTGAATACATTAAGGGTGCAATATAACAACGCTTTTAGGATGCTAACGGGGCTGCCGCGACCCTGTAGAGATGGCTTTCATGCCATTATGCGCAAGAAGTCTGCCTCACTCATGATGCGTGTGCACGGCAGCGCTAATGGCATCCTAGCCGTTGTTGCCAACAGCCTGGCCTACCCGTACCAACTACATTGGGTGCTACACGTGCTTAGGATAGTGGTCTAGGCGTGACATTTCTCTAGAATTAAGTAATTTTATAGTGTACTAACCAAAGCACGTAAGAAAATTTACTATATTACTAAAATTACTATGGATCATGGTCCGACATAAATAATTCTATTCTATTCTATTCTATTCTACTCCACCGCATCGTGTAACAATAATCTTCCTAAATCACTTTCGTACGTTTTATGCTTAAAATATAGATAAGTTACATATCTACAATGTAATGTATAATCAATACATGACTACGTCTGTCTGGTCGCGATAAGCTCAAAAACTACTGGACGGATGCTGGTACTGACTACATGGCCTGGCGCCTAGGGCAGCCAAGATCGCAAAAAACCACCACTGGCGGCACTGCAACTGTTATGGACAGGCGTGTCGCTTACCACCAGGCGCACGACTTGTTCGTGCCGTCACTTGGTATTATATAAAAAATATTAGTTTATATATCTTATTCTTCTTCATGTCCTTCGTTCTTCCTCTGTTCCTTATCAGCGGTTATTACCATACTTACATACGGTCACACCTTTCTAGTCATTGAGTATACATAGGTCGCACTATAAGTTTCCAGAACTGGCCACTTACATGGACAAAATTTAAAAAGTAACTACAACATTTGAAAATGGACCTCTTTGGCTGTAGAATACAGTTTGTTTTATCTGACTGTCACTTGTTTGTACATTGTGTCGTCATTTTAGAAATTGGTTGTCTACATCACCATGGATTTAACACGTGAAAATTGTTGTAGTATGATTTTCTACGACTTTAAATGTAATTTAACAACTCAGCGGAGCTTCGCTCGGCTTCGAACTGCTTTTGGCGATGAAGCACCATGCAAGACGACTATTTATAGCTGGTTTGCAGAATTCAAATGCGGTCGTGTGAATATCAGTGACGATTTCGTGAATTTCGCCCGTCCACTGCTGTGAACAACAAAAACATCGATGCTGTGCGCCGTATGATCAAAACAGACAGGCATGTGACATACCATGAGATTCGGGCATGTTTAGGCATAGGCATGAGTGAAATACAATCAATACAACACAAAAATTTGGGTGTGAAAAAGCTGTGCTCTCGGTAGATCCCACACAATTTGACTGGGGCTCAAAAAACGGATCTCACTAGGTGTAATACCATGCTTACCAGATTCAACGAAGGGGCGTCAAATTTGGTGTGGGACATAGTAACAGGTGACGAAACATGGATTTATAGTTACGATCCCAAAACAAAACAGCAATCGAGCGTATGGGTCTTTCGAGATGAGCCGAAACCAACTAAAGTGGCGCGCGTGCAAAGTACCTCTAAGCGGATGATTGCTTCTTTTGTTAATAAAACTGGACACATGGCTACTGTTGCTTTGGAGAATCGTTGTACCGTGAATAGTGATTGGTACACGACCATTTGTTTGCCTGAAGCTATTGATAAACTCCGCAAAAATAACCATAAACGCTGTATCATCTTGCACCACGATAATGCCAGTTCTTACACGGCCAGACAGACAAATGAATTTTTGAAGGTGAACAACGTTGACCTTATGAGCCATCCCGCGTACAGTCCCGACCTGGCACCTTGTGACTCTTATTTATTCCCAAAAATTAAGAACCAATTACGCGGTCAACGATTTTCATCACCTGAAGAGGCTGTTGAAGAGTATGAAAAATATGTTTCAGAGATTGTCACGGAGGAGTGGCATAAACGTTTTCAAAATTGGTTTGAAAAAGTGCATTAACGCTAACGGACTTTTGAGAAACAATTAATTTATTTCTGACCATTTATAGTATTTTTTTCTTATTCATTCCGGAAACTTATAGTGCCCCGCCGCCTCACGTATAATCAGAAATAGAGACGAACTAAGGGCATACATTCCTGGTAACTCATCAGTGATACATCACTTATAAATATCAACTCTCGTTTGCACTGAAATATAGACAGACCAACTATTGACCTGTGTATACGTCTCCGTATATTCCAAAAAATTCTGTATTTATTGTAATAAAGATATTATCTCTAACAATGGCGTGCAAAACTAAAACCGCCAGCTGCCCAAATCTGTGTAAATTTTTCTCCGCCTGTTCTTAATTTATTCATATTATTTTAACTTAGAAAAAATTCCTTCGATTCGACCGAATTCCGTATTCCTCTATGTGCTTGTTGTTGGATCTTTGTATCTGGTTTTTAACGACTTTTTAGCCGTAGCGCCATCTATGAGAAATCTATGAAAGTATTTTGTGACCTAGTTCGGCACCTTTACAGGTCCCAAATCTGGCTAGAGATGTCGCTATTCACTTTAATTAAGTGTTACATATTAATGTTGTCTATTGTCACACAATCCATCCATCTTTTCTTTGGCCTTCCTTATATCCCTCCACATTCATACCTAGCACTCTTCTCGTCACATGACATTCTTGCCTCCGCATGACATGTCCATACCACGCTAACCTATTACTACTTCTCATCTTTTCCGTCACTGGTGCCCCTTTCAAACTTCCCCTGATATATTCATTCCTTATCTTATCCTTTCTCGTCACTCCACACATCTATCTCAACATAGGCATTTCCACTGCTTCCACATTTAAGTATATTATTATTAAGATTAATCAAGTATATAAACAGAAATAGAGACGAAATGTTCCTTAATTTGTTTGAACACATCATTACAGTGACAACTGCGCTCGGATTGGCCAGCCCGAATTCGAAACACTTGACGGGTGTCGTCAATTGTTTCACTACAAAAATACCAGTTTAACCTGAACTTTGTTATAACGGACGAAAATTGAGAAATTATAATATAATTGCCGATGAAATTATGATTCATCTGTTTTGTAATTAGATGTTTTGCTGTTTTTCCCACACCGCCGAATAGAACAGCACGCCATTGTTAGAGATATTGTCATTATTACAATAAATACAGAATATTTTCGGAATATACGGAGACGTACACACAGGTCAGTTGTTGGCGCTGTACTATTTCAGCGTTCTAATTTGTGAACGACGAAAACAAGAGTTGATATTTAAAAGTGATATAAGGCCCATTTGCCTGGTGAGTTGTCAGGGATGGATCGCCCTTATTTCGTCTCTATTTCTGATTATATACTCGATGTTAACATTATATCGTGGGAGTTTTGTAGTAAGGGCGCAAGTGACATTAATTTGATTTTTCAGAGTAGCACGTTTTAGGTTTTAACGACTGTTTTATAATACTTACGCCCTATTTTAAAATTCAATATTAAAACTTCATGTTTAACATATGCTTTCAGCCGTATAACGTGTCCCGCTAGACGAGCGTTCCACCGACAAAACGACTGTGACAATGAAAGAAAGCGATCGTCTATCAAAAAAACGTACTCCAAAAAAGCCAGGTACTGTTGACTACGTACATTATTTGTTTTTAATTACGCCTAACATTAATTTAGGCCTATAATAGCGCCTAACATTAATTTAGGAGCAATTACTTTAATGGTTGATTTTGCTATTTCTCCAATTCAAGGCGTTTTTCTCTCACTATACTTTGAGTAGTGAGAACCGATTTTTATATATTTCATATTTCAATAAAACTTAGCAAATAGATGTAATTCCACGTACTTTTGAGGTCGGTTTTTTTAGTACTCTGTACTGAGATTATTAAGTTTAAAGTTCATTGTTGTAATCGTTCCAAGAGGCTCGGGTTTCTCTCAGAGAAAAGTTTAAAGAGGCTGGTAGCTTGACTGTGGCATCGCAGAACATTTACTCAAATATTTTATATGCCCGTAAACATACACATAATTTCATTAAGAAAGAAGATATCCCTAAACCTTAGAACTAAGTCCAAACTCATGGTACCACGATTTCGTTTAACTAAAGTAAACAACTCTTTTATGGGGAACTGTATACGTTTTTACAATAAGATTCCGGAGCATATATTAAGTTTATCATTTCCTAAGTTTAAAACTTACATTAAAAGTATTTTAATTGAAAAGTCATATTACAAAATTGAAGAGTATTTGTTAGATAAAGATGTATGGAAAGA
Source organism: Hyposmocoma kahamanoa (assembly GCF_003589595.1). NCBI lineage: Eukaryota > Metazoa > Arthropoda > Insecta > Lepidoptera > Cosmopterigidae > Hyposmocoma > Hyposmocoma kahamanoa. Next base: position 1,671,710 of record NW_020654229.1, on the reverse strand, counting down.
CAAGAAGAGTCTAGATTCCACACAATTATGATTCAAAGGGAAAAGAGCAATCCCTAGAGTTTCTTGCTCGTTCTTCTCGTGGAGGTCAGCGTAATGAACGAGCAGTAGCTTAAAAAATATGACGTTGACAAGTGTAAAAATTTTACCTATGGAATAATTGATTATTTGACTTTAAATTAAACTAGCTTATTTTACTTACAACTCTGTTAATTTCTACAAAACTTTGTGAACGAGTTCATGCAAAATAGAAGCAGCGATATTTTTTGAGCCCCTGACGGAGCATGGCCCGTCCACGTCACGGGCACGACTCTGCAGCTTGATTTTGATTGCCTCACTCGATCGGAAACTGCGTCTTTTCCGAGTCGAGGCGATTGCGATTCACAACTGGCCGATCGGAAACTTTTGACATTTAACTCACAAATTGGAAAAATATAGTGGGAATCAGGTTCATCTTCTCGCTCGGAAACCCATCTGATTTCGAGACTCGGATGATGATTAGAATCAGCCTGCTGATGTGTGTGGTTAGTACTTTATAGATTCCATCACTGGGTATTATAAAAAAATGTAGCTTTATTATATTTATTATAATTAAAGTTACGATAATGTCTTTTCAGGTACTCTAGTAGTCCAATATTCCAAAACTATGCGAAATCAACGGACGACGATATTGGCCTTGAAGGAAGAGAACGCAAAAAACCTGGCCACCGGGAAATTTGCCCACAGAAATGTGGTTGTGTCCATCGTGCGTACTTGACCGTTAGCAATAAAAACTTTAATAATAACACTGGGTCACGCATACAAAGGTAAGGAATACATAACCAGTGACCGGAATTGAGGGATTTAATCTATCTAAAGTTTGAACGTTTATTTTCGTCATCGATGCGTATAAAATTTCTTTTTCACCTCACTAGCTCGGAAAGGGTTTCTTTCTAATTAGAAATCTGCGCGCTAAAGCATTTTTTCCACGCTAGCGCGGAAAAGGCTTTTGAAATTCGAACTCTACGTGGTGCACCCAATGCACCTAACTTTTTCTTTCGATGAAAAAAAAACATATGACACGTTCAACTACGCAATTTGTCGTACATTATGAAATTAATGTAATATAAATCCGTTGATTTACTTGTTGACATTAAATCGAGAACGATAACTCATTTTGTCATAGTTCAACTGTTATTCTTTCATCTATCATTTTCCTCGCTATAGTGAGCTGAAAAGTTGTGTGTTTCGTTCGGCAGTTATTTTACGTCGTTGACACCCTCGCTGCGCTCTGGATTCTATTTTCCAACCACTCGTTTCGCCCGTGGTTCAATCTTAAACTCCTTCGCTTGCTCAGGTATCAATACAAACACTCGCGTGAAACAACAACTACGCAGCCTTGCATAACATGACGGTCCGAAATGTCACAGGTGTCCAAACTGTAATTTTACCTCTAGGTGTACCTACAAGAGACGCAAAATTTTAGTCGCAGTAGAGCTCCTTGTGGAAGAGTTAGTAAAAATACATGTATACATTATGTACGTCAGCCGTATATTACAATCGGTAACATCCATTGACTTACAAATAAATGACGGGTCTAATACAAAAACCACGAAAAAAATGTCCCAAGTCAACATATTTAAACGTAGTGACATGTAAAGGAATATGAAAAAGCTATAACGTTGAATTTAAATTGTAATGTCATCGCAGTACTGTCTAATTTTGCTTGCTTCGCTGTCAGTCGAACAAACGAAGACTAAAGCGTGAATGACGCTCTGTATACGATTTTAACGCCCTATAAGTTCGGACACTTTTTAGCGCGGACCCGACGTCCATATAATTGTAAGTCAACGGTAACATCATAATAATGAAAAATAGGGTGGCGTGGCTACAGAGCATGACACGGTTTTTTTATGTAAAAAAGTTACGAGAAACAGTTCGTCCAGAGATGTACTGCCGCCATACCCATTTCTGCGCAAAAGAATCCTTCCTATTCCTCCTGAGCTACTGTTGAACGCAGATAGGTTAGCGGCAGATATTTTAAAATCAAATGAATAATCGATAGAACAACGTGTGCTCGAAGCGTACGTATGTTGTTTACAAAGAGCAACCCCTAGAGTTTCTTGCTCATTCTTCTCAGGGGAATCTGTCTTACGAATGAGCGGTAGAGTTTAACGAATGTGACGATTTCAGTGTAATAATGGTTACCCATGAAATAAAGATTATTTTGGATTTGATTTTAATTTTGAAGCTATTTTTATTAAACATATTATATTATTATTTTGGCCCGGTGCCGTGGTTTGTTCACCCTAGGATCCGGGGCTGCCTTCCTCTGCCCCTTGGCTATGATGTGTTTCTCTTTTTTTAACCGACTTCAAAAAAGGAGGAGGTTCTCAATTCGACTGTATGTTCTTTTTTTTTCTTTTTTTTGTATGTATGTTACGCGATAACTCCGGTATTTGTGAACCGATTTTCATGATTCTTTTTTTGTTGGAAAGAGGGTATTTCCATAACATAAAAGCGCCTAACTTTAATTTAGGAGCAATTACTTTTAGCAATTATTTAGTTGATTTTGCTATTTCTCCAATTCAAGGCGTTTTTCTCTCTTATATCTACTTTGAGTAGTGTCGTAGTGAGAACCTATTTTTATTATCTCCAGTATCAAGTCCTGTATAGTGGCGAACTAGAGGATATTTCAATAAAACTTAGCAAATAGACGTAATTCCACGTACTTTTGAGGTTGGTTTTTTTAGTACTCTGTACTGAGATTATTTATAATACCTAATGACGGGACTAGTCACGCCTATCCGTCAGTAGCAATACCACTCAGACCGTTCAGTCGCAAAGATCTAAGGCTCAATTTATATTTTTGTAACGATATTATACATAGCATAATGAACTTTGTGGTCAATTTGTAACGTACAAACTACAAACGAGCCAAAAATCACGTCTGCGAATTCTCGCTAATGCGCTAGGCGCAGTGTGACGTCAAATGACGACGAAATAATACAGAATGCTCGAGCCATCGAGTATATAACCAGAAATAGAGACGAAATAAGGGCTATACATTCCTGGTAACTCATCAGTGATATATCACTTATAAACATCAACTCTCGTTTACACTGAAATAGTACAGCGCCAGCAACTGACCTGTGTGTACGTCTCCGTGTATTCCAAAAATAGTCTGTATTTATTGTAATAAAGATAATATCTCTAACAATGCCGGCTCTATTCGGTGGTGTGAGGAAAAACAGCAGAATATCTAGTTACAAAACAAACAGAATCAAATTTCATCGGTAATTAAATATGTAATTTTTCGGTTATCGTCCATTATAGAAAAGCTCACGTTAAACTGGTCGATTTGAAGTGAAACAATTGACGACACCCGTCAATTATTTCGAATTCGGGCTGGCCAATCCGAGCGCAGTTGTCGCACTGTAATGATTTGGCAGAATAGTTTTCAAACAAATTAAATGACATTTCGTCTCTATTTCTGGTTATATACTCGATGACTAGAAAGGTGTGAGGATGGAACAACATAAGATTAGGACTGTCGTAAAACAGTTGTGGGAAGAAATTAAAATTCTTTAGAATCCTCACATTTTCCCCACATAGCGCCAATCCCCACAAAATCCCCAATCGAGTTGAAATTCGTTGAAATTCCCCTCAATTTGGGGAATTCCCCACAAATTGACAACGCTGATGTTTTGACGCTTTAAAATCGCGCTTCAAACGCGACGATATTTTCGTGGCCGAGTTTTGATGTTTCAAAATTGACGCCCGTCACCCTGAGACGTAAATTGACAAGTCCTATATGCTTGTCAATTTCACCAGCACCCTTACCCTTCCAAACCGGAACGCAGTAATGCTCACATTACTGCTTGACGGCTAAAATACGTAAGGTGGCAGTACTATCCTGGACGAACGCTTTCACAAGGAGCTATGTAATTTTAGGCCACTGCAGTTATGTAATTTGAAAGCAACGCCTGAATGTCCACAAAGTGCACAAAAGATAATCGCCGCACAACGCCACAGAACCCCTTCACTCAACAAGTAAGTAGGGCTCAATATAAATCGCCCCGAAACGTAATAATAAAAATAGTTTTTTATTCAAGACAACTCAAGTCCAATTGTTAGTTTTACAGAAACCTTAGGTAGTATGTTACTTTACAGTTCAAAATTTGTTAATGTAATAAAATAAAATAAAATAAAATACTAAATAATAATAATAATAAAAGTAAAATAAAATAAAAAGTGCACCCCTTGATCTACATTTTAATTTAATATAAAGTTTTGAGTGGGTTGTCATGCCAACACGCCAACAAAATGCTTAAGCACGGGCTCTGCTATTTTACAAGTAAACATGTTCAGAATCATCCGAACAAAAAGAGGTTCATTGTAATATCCATAATAATGAATCTCTTCGGAATCTCTTGGGACGGAACCTGTCAGGACGCGGTTCATTGCCCAGACTGGTTTCCTCCGAAGAACAGAGCCCGACGAGCGAAAAGACGATAAATACATAATTTCGTTATTCAACCTAAGACTTATCTAAAGGTGCATTCAGAATTTTCAGATTTTATTTCGTTCTGGAAATATAAAATCGAACAACAGTCGATCTGATATCAAAAGCGAAGAAGAACAATAGAAGTGTACAGTGTCCTGAGAATGAACAGTGTTACACATAAGTCTTTGTTCTACGGATGAGTACATTGTTGGGTGGTTTCACAGTGGTTCCATTTTGTAGGAGCCAACATGTAATGCTGCGAAGATTTTATATACATGTTTGGCTAGATAGTGTTTTGATCTATCTATAAAATCCAGACTTTTATTAAGTTTTTTCTAATGGAGCGCACATGTTCAAAAAACGATCAAAGCCCCTAAATAAAAGTTTTTAAAAAATCATCATTCCACCTTTTTATCGCCCTTTTCTCGGATTCCTGGTCCCTTACTTTTGAAATTTTGAATCGTTCTTATTCTTTTTCTTTGTCGTTCTTACTTTGCTTCTTAGGGCGCGTTCCCATTATGTCGTGACGACAGACAGCCGTGCAGTTTAAAGTGTCGTAGCCTGTACATTTAAAAAACACGATTAACTGTCGTTTACGACTTTTTTGAAGTTACTACGACAGACTGTCGTGACAATGGGAAGAGCTAGAACGACAGTCACCTGATATATATGAATAAATAAATCGTCACGATAAAATGTGAGGATAAAAACGATTCTGTCGTGGATACGACAAGGCGGTTGCCGTGAACCGATAAATTGTCGTCACGATCTAGTGGAAACAGCTAGACACGACAGTCGTTCAACGATAAAATAAACGTGACAGATAGTCGAGATATGGGAACAGGCTAGACGCGACAGTCAATCAACGATAAACGTTACGACGTCATGGGAACGCGCCCTTACAAAATTCTCGAAAAGAAAAGCCGTGACTTCAAGGCAGCAATATATAAACGAATACAGGCCCTTTTGGGGTAACTGTCTATATTTATCCATAAGCATATCCGTATGTAATTTAAGTAAGGGAGTGTTTTCTAGTATTGTATCTGTGTTTTTATACCATTGTTTTTTGTTACAGCCTTCAATTTCCTTTCCATCTCCTTTCTTACTTTGTTCTTTCTACCTTCTTTCGATAAATTTCATGCGGACCAAGTCACTCTTACTATTACGCAGAACCGCGTGTCAACTCTGCCCAAATTCCACATAGAATGATCTCAACTGAGGGAGTCAATATAGCTAAACTAAAGAATGACGTGGACATTCCTTTCTACATATCCCGGAAGACGGGTCCACATTTTTTTATAATATCAAGTGACGACGAGTCGTGTGCCTGATTATAAGTTGCACGCCTGTCCGTAACAGTTGCAGTGCCACTCAGAGCTTTAAATCGCAAAGATCTGAGCGGCCATTACGCCCGTCACCCTGAGATATAAGTTGACAAGTCCCGCGTCCCTGTAATTTCACCAGCACCCTTACCTTTCAAAACCGGAACGCAGTAATACTAATATTACTGCTTGGCGGCAGAAATGGGTAAAGCAGTACCTACTTACCTGGACGAACACTTTCACAAGGAGGTATACTGCTGCTAATACATTATTCTTTGGTTTAGCTAAATTAACTCTCTTAATTCCGATCACTGGTCATCATAAATTGTAGTGTATTTTAATAATAAAAATAAAAAACGTTGGTTCGTTCCGTGGCTTAGTTGGTATAGCGTCTGGCACGGTATGCAAGAAGACGTCGGTTCGAATCCGACCGGATCGAAGGAATTTTTTCTGAGTGTTCGATCTTTGTATTAATAATTATAACAAACTAGTGGAGTAATTTCACAAAGAATAATTGAATATCAATTCAATAAAAATTTAAAATAAAAATAAGTTTGTGAAGACCCTTAAAATTGGACGCTATATGCGGTGAGAATGTTACTCAAAAATCTCTCGCTGGAAGTCACTAGCGGCGACGAATGCCGAAAAGTCAGTACAAAGAATTATAACAAAAACATGCAACATTTTTATTATATAGTAACTTCTATTTTCTAGTGCGGACTTGGTTGCAAGAAAACTAAATTCACGTGAAGAGCACGATATTGAAAACTGCTACTGGATCGGAAAATCGTGTGGAACAGACAGGTACATAAAATAATCATATGGTACAGATAGGTAAATCATTTCATATTATAGTACAGATAGGTAAATAATATTATCATGTGGTACAGATAAGTTGAATTAATATTATCATGTGGTATAGATAGGTGAATAATATTTTCATGTGGTACAGATATGTAAGTAATATCGTCATGTGGTACAGATAGGTGAATAATATAATCATGTGCATCAATTATTTAGTATGAAATTACTCGCGTGGGGGCATTTATTCTGACGCGAGGCAAAGACTCGTGTGGCGCAGTGTCCAAATGGTATTTTTGTTGCTATATTTCGTTTTTCGTTCGACTGTTTAAAGATCATCAGCTCTTTTTAACCGACTTCAAAAAAAATTTGGTTAATTATTTTTTTGTGATGGAAAGGGGATACCTCATTAGTAAAATATTCTACCTCCAAGAGTGGTAAATTAGGGGTTGAATCCGGTTTATCGGATTTCACCCACTTTTTGTTAACCGATTTCGATAAAAGTTGACAAACAGACGTAATTCCACGAACTTGAGATCGGTATTTTTATTTAAAAAAATCTATGGTTGTTATAAATAACTTCTATGTTTTAGTTCGGATTTGGATCGAAGAAAACCAAGACCAATTCCTCGTGAACACCGGTATCTTGAAGGCTTGAACCGCAATAGAAAACCACATTGTATATATAGGTAAATCAATATAAACACATCGCGGATTTTCTAGAATAGTGGTGCCATCCAATATTATAGATTTTAGAACTGTCGGGCCGGCGTTGTTGTCTAATGGTTTGACCATTTATAGCAGTAAAGCTCCTTGTGAAAGGGTTGGTCCAGGAAAGTACTGCCACCTTACCTATTTCTGCCGCCAAGCATCGTGTTAACATTACTGTGTTCCGGTTTTGAAGGGTATAAGGGTGCTGGCACATGGGACTTGTCAACGTATGTCTCAGGGTGACGGGTGCAGTGGCAGTGCCTCACAGATCTTAGCGATTTAAAGCTCTGTGTGACACTGCAACTGTTATGGACAGGCGTGAAGCTTACCATCAGGCGCACGACTTGTTCGTCCCGTCACTTGATATAATATAACGTGTACGTGTTTTTCGGAATTTATGTGCTAAAAATTTAAGTTTTTCGGTGAAGGGTCACAACTCTCGGACAACGCGTGAGCTGGGATAAATGGTGTTTTAATATGTTATTTACTTTTTAATTTTATTATAGGAAATGAAACTATTTTTCCGGATTTAAATCGCGTATATTTGTTTTTTCAAACAGACCGACGTTACGGGCCCTTTTTTAGGTGCCATGGTCACGGTTGACATTCAATTTTATTGTTAAGCAAAATCGGCGACCCTAATTGACATTTTAAATAAAAAAAGACACGTGCCAAAATCTGAATACCTCCCACGTAAGTTGTTATACAATACATATACTCCCAGACACACAATTCGAACCACCTTGCATTTTCAATATTAAATTTCAAATCATTTTGCGGTGTACAGAAAAATCTGTAATAGGTTTATGCGACACCGCTTTTCTTTACACATTGTAAATAAAGTTATTTGTTCTTAAATAAAAAAAAAAAAAAAAAAAAAATGCCCTTAGCTTAAACAATGCTTGATTGATCAAGAACTATTATGCAACTTTGAAACTGGTATACTAAACGTCATTTCCTTAAGCCCTTGTTGAAAATTTGAATTTTAAAAACCGGATGAAAATTTTTTTACAAAACAAACAAATACAATTTTTTGCTTTTTAACCAACTTAAAAAAAAGGAGGAGGTTACGTTCGGCTGTATGTAAGTTTTATGTATATTTTACCTTAGAATAATAACGCATAGAATGATAGTTTCATATCAAACGAACTGTCACAAGTGAGGCAAAGTTTTAGTAGTAGGTTAATTTTCGGTTTTAGTGAATATTTATAACAAAATACAAGTTGAAACGCGTTACTTCCTTGTGGAATGTGATGTTAGTATCTATTTTATGTTTGTCTGACGTATTTTTACACTCATTTACCGCACATTTCGTCATTTTTAGCTAAAATTCTGGAGCTGTTCGCGATGCAAGTTGACCTTGAGCACTGAAGGCCCGCCCGCTCGTGTAGGCCCATTGGGAGCGCTTCAATTTGCCTCACTTAGCGTGTGCTGACTAGGTTTCTATGCGTTATTATCAATTAGTCAATTGTGGACCGATTTTGAAAATTCTAAAATTCTTTTTTTGTTTGAAAGGGTGCACTCTTGTGATGTTCCCACTGTCACCAATTCAGAATGTGATGATAGAATCCACGGAAATCGTGAAAAATCCTCTAATTTCATAAGCATGTCTGTGTACTTACCGGTTTCTACGTCACTTTGTGGACCGATTTTGAAAATTCTTTAATTGTTTGAAAGGGTGATGTGAGGGTTTTTTGGGTTTGTTCTCGAGGTTATCCCTGATGCCGACGGTGCACAAATTAAACAATTATTTTCCGCAAATAAAAGTCGACTTTTCACTTTACACAATACATGTAATCAACAAATCACCGTCAACATGACAACCAGAAAATAGTATAAAATGTTCAAAGGAGTGTATAACACTCCCATAGTCACCAAAAAGTCAAAATCTGATGAGGAAATCCCATGGAAATCGAAAAAATCCGATAAGTAAACTTCTTAGGCATTGACTTACAATTATATGGACGTCGGGTCCGCGCTAAAAAGTGTCCGCACTTGTAAGGCGCTAAAATCGTATACAGAGCGCGACACTCCGCTTTAGTCTTCATTTGTTCGACTGACAGCGCGATACTGCGATGACATTACAATTTAAATTTCGAATAGGTTGACTTGGGACATTTTTTTCGTGGTTTTTGTATTAGACCCGTCGTCCATTTATTTGTAAGTCAATGTTCTTAGGTCTGTTTTTTGAATGAAAAAGTTACAATTATTATGTATATTATAGGTTCCATGTTTGAAAGTAAACATAACACAAAGTGATTTCTTTACTTTAAAATATGGCTTGCATAATATACATAAAAAGGATGTATTTGAGTTAAAAAAGCAAAAAATTGTTTATTAATTAATAATAAATAGAACTTAATAAAAATTCATTCAACAAAATAATTTGTAAAACGTAATGTAGCGTAAATTGGAATGTTTTCTTTGTAAAATTAAAAATAAGGTATAAGGTAAAAATAAGGTGCGCGGGGCGGTTTTCAAGGCATCATGCGATTAACGATTTAGTTCGCCGGGCTTTGGTGTTGGCTAACGTGCCTTGTGTCTTGGAACCTCCGGGGTTGTGCCGTACGGATGGCAAGAGGCCTGACGGTCTTACATTGGTTCCATGGCGGAGAGGTCGATGCCTATTGTGGGACGCTACGTGTGTCAGTACATTTGCACCGTCCCATCTGAGTCACACCACCAGATTTGCCGGGTCAGCTGCGGAATATGCGGCAAAATTAAAACACACAAAATACATCGCGTTGGAACCAATGTACGATTTTGTGCCAATTGCAGTGGAGACTGCGGGGACTTGGGCTGCTGAGGCCAAGGAATTTGTGCGGGAGTTGGGCCGCCGGCTCCGAGAAAGGGGCTATGATCCACGCTCTGGATCTTACCTGGTGCAGCAGATTTCACTGGCCATCCAGCGCGGTAATGCGGCTAGTGTGATGGGGACGTTTGAGCCGGGTACGGTTCAGAGCGGTCCCTTTTAATTTTCGTTCCTATTTGGTTTTCATTACTTATATTATTAGTGTTTTTGATTGAATTTTTTTTTTTGTGTTTTATTTTAGATGTAATGTGACAATGATAATTAGAAATTTTATAAATTAAATTGTACAGTAGGTTATTCAATAATTTATATAGAGATAGTTGTTTACATCTTGGACTTCGACTTCATCTCAATTTAGTTGCCGGTTGCTCGCATCCGACACAAGACGGCTTACGGAAGTTCCGAAAAATCTTTGAATTTCTTACTGTTTGTACTTTTTTACTTTAGGTATTTAATTAATTACTTTTGTAACTATAGTCAAAAAATGTTTTGCATTTATATCAGACGTAACTGGTTGTACCACCTCAGTGAATCGTGACCAACCTGTAAAGGGCCCGAAACGTCGTCGGTTTGTTTGAAAAAAACAAATATATGTGATTTAAATCCGGAAAAATAGTTTCATTTCCTATGGTATTTTAACTTACAACAACAGACGACACTCGATCTCGAAAATTACCAACAACAAATCGTTATGACAAACAGAGCAGCGTTATAACAACAATATCCCTGACGGCAGATATAAGTATTTGAATTATACTAAAAACTTTTTTGTAGTGTGGGCGCAGATGCAAGAAAACTAAATCCAAATTCATACGAACAGCGATATGTCGAAGGCTTTAATCGCAACAGAAAGCAACGCAGTTCTGATAGGTAAATAGTATCTGATATCTGTTATAATACACTTCCGGGCACATAATTTGGGCAGCCACGCATTTTCAGTACTAAGTGCCCTAAGTTTAAACAAGGTTTGATTGATCAAAAACTATTACACAAATTTGAAACTAGTAACCCATTTAGTGATAGTAACAAGGTATTACATTTAAATACTAATGTTAGTACACGTCATAGAATATATAACCAGAAATAGAGACGAAATGTCATTTAATTTGTTTGAAAACTATTCTGCCAAATCCTGCTGTATAAATAGTGCTGGCCAGGTTTGGCCAGCTCGAATTGGAAACAATTGACGGTGTCGTCAATTGTTTCACTTCAAATCGACCAGTTTAACTTGAGCTTTGCTATAATGGACGAAAACTGAAAAATCACATATTTAATTACAGATGAAATTTGATTCCGTTTGTTTTGTAACTAGATGTTCTGCTGTTTTTCATCACACCACCGAATGGAACAGCGCGCCATTGTTACAGATATTATCTTTATTACAATAAATACAGAATATTTTTGGAATATACGGAGACGTACACACAGGTCGGTTGTTGGCGCTGTACTGTTTCAGCTTTCTAATTTGTGATTTCAGTGCAAACGAGAGTTGATATTTAATATGTGAAAAATCACGAGATGGGTTACCAGGAATGTATGGCTCTTATTTCGTCTCTATTTCTGGTTATATACTCGATGTGCTTGTCCAATGTCACTGGTTGGCCATGATGTGATATTTTCAATCACGGAAGAGAAAAAAAACAATTACATACATTAGTACTTTTGTACCATCTCATCTTTAAAAGCGGTTTCAACTGAAAATCAGCGTTACAGCCGGCGAGCTGTAACATATGCTGAGTTGGGTCCGTTTCAGAAATCGAGCATATAACCAGAAATAGAGACGAAATAAGGGCCATACACACCTGTGATACATCAATTATAAACATCAATTCAAAAGTTGACATTTAAAAGTGACATAATTTGCTTGATGAGTTGTCAGGAATGGATGGCCCTTATTTCGTCTCTGTATCTGGTTATATACTCTATGGTACATGTACACTAAAACAAAAGAGAAGACAAAAACACTACACTACTACTTATTTTTGGCATGTATTTAAATGATCATTTTAAATTTGCGAAAGCTGTAGGCAATATATTGTTTGAAAAAATAAACTTGAAGTTTGAACATTGACTTACAAATAAATGGACGACGGGTCTAATACAAAAACCACGAAAAAAATGTCCCAAGTCAACCTATTTAAACGTAGTGACATGTAAAGGAATATGAAAAAGCTAAAACGTTGAATTTAAATTGTAATGTCATCGCAGTACTGTCTAATTTTGCTTGCTTCGCTGTCAGTCGAACAAACGAAGACTAAAGCGTGAATGACGCTCTGTATACGATTTATATATAACGCCCTATAAGTTCGGACACTTTTTAGCGCGGACCCGACGTCCATATAATTGTAAGTCAATGAGTTTGAAGGATACATTTGAAAAATTATTTGATCGTTTACGTTGATTTGGAACAGTGGAAGTGTTGAATCAATCAGTTTGGAAAAAATATTTATAGTAAATTGTGGATATACACTGATTAATATACGGTGTGAAAACACGATTCCCAAAAACTTTCACGATGGAAAAAAAAACAAACTTACCTCGAATTTGGTAATGTAACGTACCTCTTTACATATACCAATGATAATTTTTTTACATCAACTGAACTAAATAGTACACATATACGATATACATTCAAAAGGCTTTAGTTTCGTTAGTAAAAAAAATAATTCTGAAATAAACCAATGTCCCTGCCACTCGACCCAAGCAAAATGAACCGTTAGTACCATTGACTTACAATTATATGGACGTCGGGTCCGCGCTAAAAAGTGTCCGAACTTATAGGGCGTTAAAATCGTATGCAGAGCGTCATTCACGCTTTAGTCTTCGTTTGTTCGACTGACAGCGAAGCAAGCAAATTAGACAGTGCTGCGATGACATTACAATTTAAATTCAACGTTTTAGCTTTTTCATATTCCTTTACATGTCACTACGTTTAAATAGGTTGACTTGGGACATTTTTTCTTGTTTTTTGTATTAGACCCGTCGTCCATTTATTTGTAAGTCAATGGTTAGTACGGGAAAAGTTTTAATTTGAGCTGAGGTAAGGGTGCCGGGTACTCACATGCATATCTCAAAATATTCTCCGGTAGCGTTAATGCACTTTTTCATACGAATGAACCAATTTTAAAAATACTTACGCCACTCCTCCGTGACAATCTCTGAAACATATTTTTCATACCCTTCGGCTGCCACTTCAGGTGATGAAAACCGTTGACCGCGTAACTGGTTCTTAATTTTTGAAAATAAGTAAAAGTCACAAGGTGCCAGGTGCAGGTGGTCGGGACTGTACGCGGGATGGCTCATTAGGTCAACGTTGTTCACCTTCAAAAATTCATTTGTCTGTCTGGCCGTGTAAGAACTGGCATTATCGTGGTGCAAGATGATACGGCGTTTACAGTTATTTTTACGGAGTTTGTCAATAACTTCCGGCAGACAAATGATCGTGTACCAACCACTGTTCACGGTATAATGATTCTCCAAAGCAACAGTAGCCACGAGTCCATTTTTATTAAAAAAAGAAGCAATCGTCCACTTAGAGGAACTTTGCACGCGCGCCACTTTAGTTGGTTTCGACTCATCTCGCAAGATCCATATGCTCGATTGCTGCTTTGGAAACCCATGTTTCGTCATCTGTTACGATGTCCCACACCAAATTTGACGCCCCTTCATTGAATCTGGTAAACATGGCGTTGCATCAAGTGACGCGATCCGTTTTTTGAGCCTCATTCAAATTGTGTGGAATTCACCGAGAGCACAGCTTTTTCACACCCAAATTTTTGTATTGTATTGATTGTATTTGACTCATGCCTATGCCTAAAGATGCCCGAATCTCATGTATGTCACATGTCTGTTTTGATCATACGGCGCACAGCTTCGATGTTTTTGTTGTTCACAGCAATGGACGAGCGACCTAAACGAAATTCTCCTCTGAGATACACACAACCGCGTTTGAATTCTGCAAATCAGCTATAAATAGTCGTCTTGCATGGTGCTTCTTTTTGCTCAGCTTTTAAATTACACTTAAAGTCGTAGAAATTTCATACTACGAAAATTTTCACGAGTTACATCCATGGTGATGTAGACAACCAATTTCAAATAAAGTCCTGATTTTGTTCAATTTTATATATATATTTTAACCGTCTAATATGTTAAAAATTTATATAAAAGGATTTTAATTTTTCTTATAATCTACTTCACCGACTAACTCCGTAAACGCTGTTGGCTAACGATATCGTATCCGAATCCATACCGAAAGTTTAACTCCTGAATAGCTCGGAAAGCGCCTTTCAATTCGAGAACCATTTCCAATCGAATGATTCGATTAAATTATCGAAAAGTTCTGAATCGGGGTCCTGGTCGCTAATGAGTACTCGGCTTTATTTGCTAACGTTCCGTGGCACGCAAACCATTCAACGTTTTGTTAGTTTTACAACAATATTATTTATTTTATTATTTATTTAATAGTTTATTGTACAGAAAAAATACAACAAGTCACAAAGAATACAAGCGAAATTAAAAACAAAAGGTTCTGCTTATTTCTAATAGAAATTTCTTCCTGCAGACCTAAATACAGGACACTATAACTAAAAGAACGGGCATATGTGCACAACAAAACAAGAAAAAAAAGAAATTATAATATAAAAATATTAAATTATTATTAATAATATTAATAATAATAACTTAACCTTTACGGTTTTATCTTTACTTTTCCAGTGACACTCTTAATAACCATCTGAAGTACGGTAGTTTTGGGAGAAATTTAAATAGAAAAAGGTAATTGCATTTTTAATTTTAAAACTGGGTATATTTTTGATCAGCCATTTTTATTAAATCTTTTTCATTTTTTTTTTTGGCTCCTTCCGAGTAGTGTAGAGCCATCTTACAAATATTTTACGCACGTAATCTTTTTTTTATAAAAATTTTTGTTGCGTTTTATTCTGATTAAAAATTTACCCGGTTCCTTTTTTTGAACAGACTGGAAGTGAAAATCACCGATAGCACTGCTGGGCCATAAGTGAGTTCTATCTTTATCATCATAAATTAGTAACAGTTGACCTCCTTGTGAAAGAGCTCGTCCAGGGAAGTACTGCCACCTTATCTGTTTCTGCCGCCAAGCAGTAATATGATCATATTTACATTACTACGTTCTGATTTTGGTGGGTAAAAGTGCTTGTGAAGTTACAGGTACATGGAACTTGTCAACTTATGTCTCAGGGTGACGGGCGCAGTCGCAGTGCCCCTCAGATCTTTGTGATTTAAAGCCTGAGTGGCACTGCAGGTGCTAAGGACAGGCGTATCGCTTACCACCAGGGAACGACTTATTCGTCCCGACTGTGCAAATATAGTAATCCACACAAACGTAGCAACGGGTCTTGTATGTGTGCTCGCCCAACCGCCATTGAAGAAAAAGAAATGGAACAGAAACACTGAAATCTTAATAATAGTTGGTCATAGCTTTTAATTTAAAGAGAAATAACAACTTCTGGGCCGTTAATTAATTTAAACTGTTGGCATATCGTTAAAAGCTCAATACCATCAATTACTTATTATGCTTAAGTTGGATAAGTTAGGAAGTTTTGATTTTATATTGAAAATTCAATCAATGTGCTGCCATCTAGCAATCATATCATACTTGTCTTGTTATACTATTGTGCTACAGGCCAACCATTTAACTGAGTCGTCTCCTGAGGTAGCTGCGCGGTGCGGGAGGTGTTACAGTGTACATAACAGTTATGTCGCGCTGCACACGGGATTATTTCAACAAGATTTTTCTGACGATATTCAATAACAATTTGATTGAATAACGCGCACACACTCATAGCCCCGCTCTAGGAAAACTCTGTATCACAGGTGCCATGGACACACAAATAGACGACCACAAATTACGCTCAAACTCACGAGAGAAATGAATGTAGGCCATATAAATATTTCTCTTGGCCAGGGAATCGATCGCGGGACCTTTGTGTGGCAGTCAAGCAAGGTAACCGTTCGGCCACAGAAGCAGTTGAAACTTGAATTTGAGATTTGGTAGAAAAAAGAGCTCTTCCAATTTCTTTCCAATTATCGATGAAATAGCTTTTTTTAAATGTGTATTGAATTGATATTCAATCATTTTTTGTGAAATTACTAGACTAATTTGTTACAATTAAAAATACAAAGATCGGTTCGAGTCTGGCCGGGTCGAAGGATTTTTTTCTATCGTCAGATAAATTTTGTTCAAATAATGCCGTGTGCAGCGCGACATAACTATTACGCAAACTTTCGCTCCCCGCACCCCGCAGTTACCTCAGGAAACGACTCTGCTAAGCGGTAGGTCTGTGAATCTAGCGTAAGTCATATGAGAAAAAAAGTAAAATGTTAACAATTTCTCATAAAACATTACGTTTTCAGGCAAGAGAACCAAGCTGGACTAACAGCAGTCCACACAGTGTGTCCTCGGACTAGAGAAAAGCAGCACAGTGCTTTGCAGCCTCTGTCGCCAAATCGCTTATATCCCAGAACCAAACCAAAAACACGTACGTTTTCCAACTTCGTCTCCACAGAGTTATTTGTAAATTACAACAACCTCGCAAGGCTATATATTACTAACATCATAACCAAGAACTTTTTCACTTCTCATGCTCTAAAAGTACTATAATGACGTACTAAGGGCGCGTTCCCATTATGTCTTATGTAGTGACAACAGATAGTGTCGTGACTTGTATATTTAAATGAAATTGTTCACATATAGTACAACACGATTAACTGTCGTTCACGACAGACTGTCGTGATAATGGGAAGAGCTAGAACAACAGTCACAATTTTAATGTGACGACAGATAATCGCAACTTCAAACGATTCTATCTTGCAAACGACGTGAACCGATAAATTGTCGTCACGCTCTAGTGGGAACAGCTAGACACGACAATCGTCGAACGATAAATAATATGTTACGAGTTAATGGGAGCGCGCTCTTACGTAGAGGGAGTAAAGCGCATCCTATAATCCCTAGGGAGTAAAAAGTATCTGATTTTTTAATTATTTTCGAGTGAATAAACTCAAACAGCCTATAGTACGCTCGGCTTTAGTTCCGTACCTATTCCGCATATCGACTGTGAACTGGCAACCGGTACTATTTCAAGCGTGACAACTTTACAGGTGAAGAAAAAAACTTGTTTGCGTCTTATAAATAGCATCTGGTTTATAAAATAAAAATATGTAGTTATTAAATATTTTTTCTAGACACATATCATAAACCCTTTGTAATGTGTTCAAAAACCGCAAATTACGACCAGCTTAAAGGTAAACTGTTTTGTTAGAACAAATTTCTTATAAAAAACAATGGACTTTGTTGCAACGCTACGTATGAAATAGTATAAAATTATATTAAAGAGAAAATTAAGAGCTCTCATGCCAAAAAAGTTTTTACGTTGACTCCGCCCAAATTTGTGAAACAAATATATACCTGAAGTTCGCGTGACATGCGACAGGAGATGTTAAATTTTGCGCATTAAAAGTACCAAATTTGTTTTAGCGGAATAACTCTAAAACTAAAGGGAATAAAAAAAAGGCCGTAGTGACAGTTGTCGATCATGCATAAATATAATTAATTATCTAATTTTTGTCCTAATAAGCTGTAGCATTTCGAGGATAAATCGAAAAAATGTGAAAATTAGAGGTCATTTCGTGATTTTTATCTATCGAGGAAACTTTATTGTTTTATGTTTCTGATTAATGTCTATGCTTGAATATATCGTGTAGTTACTCATACAATATTTTATTTTTAACTTTAAAGTGGATATACCCCTCTAAAATCAAATCGAAGATTAGGAATTTTTCCTCAGCTCCCTCTTAAGATAGTACCGTTTGCCAGTTCACAGTTGATATACGGATTCGAAAGTAATACTAATCGGACTGTATTGTGTTCTATCATAATTTCAGCCGTTACGCGCTTCTCGGATTGTCGGCGTACTTCAGAACGAAAGTCTACTGGTTACGGTACGAATATGACAATGTTTTAATTAATTTAAGTAATTTCACCAGCACCCTTCGAAACCGGAACGCAGTAATGCTCCCTGGCGACTGAAACAGGTAAGGTGACAATACTTCCTTGGACGAACTCTTTCTCAAGGACCTTTCTGATACACAAACCAAAGGTAGAATACCCTCAAGAATTTTGTTATAGAAGCGTATACAAATGAATTTGTCACTTTGTTAAGACGACTGTCAAGAACAGCTAGTTTATTTTTATTCCTCGTATTAACGTAATGTCTGTCATTATTTTTCATAAAAAAGAAATATTATTATTGTTAACATTGACTTACAAATAAATGGACGACGGGTCTAATACAAAAACCACGAAAAAAATGTCCCAAGTCAACCTATTTAAACGTAGTGACATGTAAAGGAATATGAAAAAGCTAAAACGTTGAATTTAAATTGTAATGTCATCGCAGTACTGTCTAATTTTGCTTGCTTCGCTGTCAGTCGAACAAACGAAGACTAGAGCGTGAATGACGCTCTGTATACGATTTTAATGCCCTATAAGTTCGGACACTTTTTAGCGCGGACCCGACGTCCATGTAATTGTAAGTCAATGATTGTTAACCTAAATTACATTTTCGTAGACGTAGAATATTAATCTCTTTAAACTTATCTCTCCAAGACTCTCTGGGGCCCAGCTTGCTGATTTTGATTACATAGGAATCGAACTCATCGGGTAGTCTCGAAATAAGATGGGTTTCCGAGCGAGAAGATGAACTTGATTCCTACTATATCTTTCTAATTTGTGAGTTAAATCAACTATTGTTTCGATTAGAAATGTCAAAATTTCGGATCGGCTAGTGGTGAATCGCAATTATGCGCGTCGACTCGGAAGAGACGCAGTTTCCGATCGGGAGGCGCAATCAAAATTAAGCTGCAGATGGTAAATTTCCCTAAGCGCACATTTCGGCAGGACAAAGATTCTATTAATATCGGCGGCATTACCCCAAAGCAAAATGCCGTATGACATTCGATAAGATAAGATACCCCGAACCTCCCATTACCAACCTCCTACAAAATTGGTGAATAAAAAATTCGAGGAGTAGCAAGTAAATTACTTTTTTTTATTATCATTTGCAATTTAGTTAACCGACTTTAAATAAAGAGGAGGTTCTCAATTCGACTGTAGTATGTTTTTTTTGTATGCATGTTACGCGATAACTCTGATTTGTGAACAGGTTTTGATGATTCTTTTTTTGTTACAAAGAATAAACCTCGGTAGTGGTCCCATTTAAACTTGAAGAAAAAATTCCACTAGGGGATAAATGATTTTTGAGGTAGCGACCTCTTTTTTAGTACTTTGTTAGTCGACTAAAATTCTTCATTTGCAGGCGCCATCGAAAAACCAGTACGCCTCGTCTTTCACACGCTGAACTCGAAGAGAAAACACAAATTAACGGTCTCAGAAACAATACACGTAGATATAAAACCACACAAATTAAAATATATACCAACGGATCCTAAACAAGCAAGTAATACCACAGATTCAAATACACTAACTAATCGGTCATCTTCCTCTTCCTACACGGGATCATCTAAAAATATATATGGAAATACAGTTTCGTCACAAAATGCAGATTTTCCGCCAAAAAATATATTCACACAATCCAATAGAAATACAACAACGTTCTCTGGAGTTTCCTATGGAGTGACCGCGTCGTGTAGGAACGTAAGTGTAAAAAAACCTAGGGGTAGTATCTCTTCACCTGACCATCGAAAGCTACTACCCGTATCTAGTAATAAATGTAAACATTTGTAAATTAATTTGTAAATATAGAACTCATTATGTCTGCAGTTGACGTTAAGTTATAGTGGTTGTCTCAAATCTTATTTATTATCCACGCATAAAAGGACAAGATCGTACATACATTACGTACGTACATATCATAAATCCTGTATGGTGTGTTCAAAAACCGCAAATTACAATCAGCCTAAAGAATGAACTGTTTTTGTTAGAACAAATTTGTTATCTGTGAAAATGTTATTATAGTATCGAGTTCTTAGGTTTTCGCGATTGTTACACATAGGAATGAAACTATTTTTCCGGATTTAAATCGCCGTCAACCGTGACCATGGGACCTGTAAAGGGCCCGAAACGTCGGTTTGTTTGAAAAAACAAATATACGCGATTTAAATCCGGAAAAATAGTTTCATTCCTATGTTATTATAGTATATATAAAGCTACAAGTTCTTACTCACTGACAGAAATAGGACGCATACTTCCCGATATGAATCAAATATGAGAAGACCTGAATGTGGAAAATGTAAACTAGTGATCAACGGCCTGCAAAAACTATAGTACATGGGGGATATTTGTGCACTTTTATGAGGTACACCCTGGTAAATTTCCGCGGGAAGTAAAAAATGTTCGAAATTTAAATAAACAAGATGGCGGCCATAAAAATTTCGAAGCCTTCTGTCACGGAAACTGTTAGAAATAGGTAGGATGTGCTAGAAGGAATGTTATAGAGGGTAACAGTGCTCAACTGCCTGTGTCAAAATTAATTCAAGATGGCGAATTCAAAATGGCGGCTGAAGAAAAACTTGCTTCGGTCCGGCTGAAAATTGACATGCGGGGGTCTTTAGGGAGTCCATAATCATAATTTGGAGTCAAAAGTTTTTCTTCGCCATTTTTTAATATGGCTGCCATATAAGCGTTATTTTTGTTAAAACTTGATCACAAAACACTAGATCAATTTCTGCTGAAAATTGTCATGTGAAAGCCTCTAGAAGTGCCGGAGAATAATTTAATTCCTCCGAAAATCGGCATGAGGGATTCTCTATGGGTGTTTAATAATAATTTACAGTCAAAATTTACTACTTTTTAAAATTTACTTTATTTAGTTACGTTAATTTTTTGAAACAAAATTATAAATGCCGAGGCGGCAGGCCAAAGTCTAGCGGAGGGCGAAGCCCGAAGCGTCGGCACGCCACCGTACGTAGGTAGTATACGGAGGCGCTATTACGAGCACAAGATCTCACAATTGTTCAAAATGTAAGGCATACCTACTTCCCGATGTAGAGGAAATGAGATACTTATAGCATTGTTGTATCTCGATCGTCTCTCTGTTCGATTCTTTTTTCTTGGAAGCTATGCCAAAGAGAAGTATTTAGGGAAAAAAATGCCAAACAATCACACCAAATTTCTGGTCTCAAACTAGGGAATTTCGTGTACTATGAGTACCAGAGTAACGATAACTCTAAGGGCAACACCCAGAATACCCTGATCAGAACCAACTTAAAAATGTTTGTTTCATAAATTGGCTCAAATTGGGAATCACATCTGGAACCTCCTCATCAAACGCCCACAGGACTAATCGTTGTTCAACCGAAGAGCATAAGCACACTCCGAAATCTGATGCTGACCACGCGCCGCAGGCCCAGACCCCACCGGAGGTGGGGTACAGGGCGCGTTATTGAACATCAAATTCGATTTTATTATTACGTTCAAAATTTGAACATCTCTGAAAAACAAAACAATTTGATTCGACCTCAATTCTATTAGCAATCGAGATCTTAGACTATGGAAACCAAAGGACATGTTATATTGACATATATAAATCAAAATGTATTTGATGCAATTCGACGTTGAAAACATAAACATGTTATTGTCTTTGTTTAACTACTGCGTGCCGTCGTAACCCAAAAGAGATAGCATTACATTGGTATATGCCACGAGAATAGAAAATACGTAACGTCATCTTAAATGCCAACTGAGTGCATTTCGCCATTTTTGGAGTGCTGAGACGGTTGTCAAAGGGAAGTACATCAAATATCAAAACCAATGTTTCGCCAAATGTTTTATTGAATTAATCGCGTGAATTGCAATTAAATAGATAAAATTATTGACAGTGAGAACAATTAGCTATTGATAAAAATGTGTAGCTGCAGCATTAAGGGATGCGACATTTGAAAAAGCGAAAATCAACCGAAAGTTACATTGTGTTATTTTTCTATCTATAAATTATACAATAGGCCAAATATCTCATGTGATTACACTTATTTACACACTAAAGAAATCCGCCATTTGTGGTACACAATTTTGGTTTAGTAGCCACGTTTATTCCATTGATAGGGGCAGCTCCTTTCATTTATTTTTTCCGTCCTCTAAGTCGAGGTGAAGTTTTGTTTGAAATGAAATGTCAATAGTAAACAATTTTGACAATTCTCACAGGTTACTTGATATCGAACGATGTGATAGTTGGGGCCGACTCTAATTTGTCTATAAATTAAAAAAGAAACTGCGGTTGCATGACATGCGTGGGAAATAAGTTTATTGTATTATTTTACTAATAATTACTACTCCATGCCGCAATGCCGATTGTAACATGCGGTTCCTGAACACATCATAGAGAGCTTATGTATAGATAAAGCAGTATATGTAACTGTACATAGTTAGGCATTAAATCACTCCTGTGATGTTTTTATGAAACTCGCCTGTCGGCCCGTGCCATAAACCCACATCCACATCGTTTTTTAATGCCTTTCATTAGATACCAGTCACATAAACTACTATTTTTTAACAACCAATAGGATTCCGTTATCCATAACATCTCCTCTCCACTTTGGTGTATAATGTGGCCTAATTTAAACTTTAACACTACCGGTGTAGAGATGGGCGAGTCGAGTTATTTAACTCGAGTTACTCTCATAACAAGTCGACTTGAGATACTTTTTCATGAACTCGAGCTAACTCACAGCGCCTCCACTAGTCGTTCTCACTCTGTCGGGTCGGCGACCATCAGAGCACGCTCGAGTCACGGTCAGCTGGCCGATCGTGCCCAACTCGGTGAATTCGAGTTCTACTTAGGGATGAAACGGTCCACTGCAGTATCGATACTTTTACTCGATACAGTATCGGTCATGAAGTATCGATATTTACTCGGTATCGATTGAAAAGTATCGACACTTACTCGTATCTATTACTTGTATACATACTGATAGAACTAAATTAATTTCTTGTCATTGGCTTCAACACGGACCGCCAAAAAAAGACCGCTTCCACCGCGTAACTTTGACATACCGAGTACTTTCATTGATTTGACCGAGACCTACTTTATACTTGGTTTTGATCGGAAGGAAAGTATCGAGTATACGATACGAGTACTTTTGACCGATACCTACTTAATACTTGATTAAAAAGTATCGATACCAAAAGTACTTGGTATCGGAAGGAAGATATCGAGTAAGTACTTGTATTTACTCGTATTGTTTCATCCCTAGTTCTACTCGTGGCTCGCGAGAGCTACGTATGTATACAAAGTAATAAATTATTTTTTTCTGTATAAAATTTATTTTCGAGCCGAGAAGAGAATTTTAATTTTGCAAGAACTTAGTGCGTGATAGTTGATAGTCTTATAAATATTTACAAAAAAACTTAGAATCTTTATTCAAATGGCAACACTTAGTAGCAAATATGCCGAGCGGCCGGGTTTTTTTTATTTGATTTGGATTATTTGTAACGCTACGGTTTTACCAAAAAAAAACCTAGAAAATACTCCGAGCAGCATGGTTTTTTTTTTCATTTATCATGCTGATTATTTCTGACAATATGGTTTTTACTATGAAAAACCTTGAAAATATACCGAGCGGCATGGTTTTTTATTCTCTTGTCATGCTGATTTTTTCTCACATTATGGTTTTTTACCAAAAGAATCAACGAGCGTTCGACTTATTTGCTTCCAAGGAAGTTCCTATGATTCCCTTTGGAACTGGTTTACTTAGAATATTTATTTTATTCTGGTGCCATCAAAACAGTTGTGAGATACAGTTCGCTATAACAGAGTTTTTTTATAATGATTGTA
Organism: Hyposmocoma kahamanoa; assembly: GCF_003589595.1. Lineage (NCBI taxonomy): Eukaryota > Metazoa > Arthropoda > Insecta > Lepidoptera > Cosmopterigidae > Hyposmocoma > Hyposmocoma kahamanoa. The sequence continues at coordinate 1,647,755 of NW_020654229.1, read as the reverse complement.
AATTGAGAAAAAAATCCAAAACGGATTTGTAACGTTTGAAACGATAAAAAACGTAAATACCAATGATAACTGCATTAACACAACGAAATGAAAAATATTATATATTTAAAAAAAAATTGATGTGTTTTTTAAATGAACTTATTTTAAGCAAAAAAACCGTGACATAAAATGAGAGTAAAAAATAGGCTATTTCCAAAATGGTTACCGGTTATTATTGCAAACAATTTTCTTCTTAACATTTTCACCGGTGCTTTTGTGAGATTTTGGAGAGACTTTTTTTTAACGCGCACACACTCATAGCCCCGGAATATGGAAACCGTATATCACGGGCGCTAAGGACACACCCATAGACACCCACAAATTACACCCAAACTCACGAGAGAAGTAAATGTAGTACAAATATTTCTCCCGGCCCGGAATCGAACCTCGGACCTCTGCGTGGCAGTCCAGTATGGTAGCTGTTCGGACACGGAGTCAGTTAAATTATAGTATTATTATTTTTGTACCTAGTACGCGCCTGTACTACGCACTATCGACGCATGCGCCAGTGATGCTTTTAAGGACTCGACCACACTTACCGACACAGAGTCGAATTAAGTCGGTCAGAATGTTTTTTATGTGTACGTGTAATTGAAAAAATATTATTTGCACTAATGAATGTTATCTCTTGGAACGGTTTATCCTTTCTATTACAATAGAATAATAAAGCCCTTAACGTCTTCTTTTACTTAATAATTAATAATATATAAATCATTTATCTGGCGTCTAAGGCCCACTTGTTAGTAAATACAGGCATTTTTAAACTTATGATTATTGTTAGTAAATGCAGAGACACACATAAAAACACACATTTCGCTCGACGCGCCGTCGATTATCTCATCACCTCACTAGAACATGGACGAAATGACGAAGCACCGGCGCATCGGGCTTAGACGCAAACGTTTCCAGGATGCTGTTAGGATTAGAGACTCAGTCTAGAAAGTAGTGACGCCATCTTTATTCGCGTCACAGCAAAAAGTCGTCTACTCCCGCTTGAGCAAACATTAAGGATGCTATACATAGTCGCACTAAAAAAGCGTACACGGATTTAATGAACTGGACCATCGTACCACTCATGGGTGCGCTAAATGCTTTTTCTGAATTCTAGATTTCAATTAATTCTTTACCAACAAGTCGTTTTATTTTATAACTGTAGACACTTCGTAAAATACCCACTACCGACTCCTTTTTATTTATTTACGCATAAAGATTATCAAGTTTAGAATTAATAATAATAATAGTTTATTGTGCAAGGCCTATGGAGTTCGTCGGATGTACTGGCGTTGCTAATGGCGTCGTTTGTCATAATTTTTTTATTATTTTTACAAAACTAGCAGTAGCGAGACGGGAAAATTATGTTTAGTAAAGCCAGAGAAAACCGAAGAAGAACACTTGCCTTAACAAACTTATTAGCACACAAGATTACTAGTACACTTTATTTCGAAGTAATGTATCAAGCTTTAAATACCTAGGGCATATACTTATTGCAAAATTGAAATACGATGATGATCTAAAGCGACAGAGGCGGACTATAGCCATTAAGAGTAATATGTTGGCGCGTCAATACGCTAATTGCTCAATTTAAGTAAAAATAACTCTGTTTGTTTGTCAGGCGTTCTACACTAGTCAGTTGTGGTACCATTATACTAAGCGACGTTTTGATAGACTCAGGGTTCAGTACAATAATACATTTCACGCGATGCTGCGGCTGCCCTGGCGGTGTAGTGCGTCTGGAAAGTTTGCCGTGAATAGAGTAGATGATTTTTTCGCCATAATACGAATGAGATATTTGTCTTTTCTTACGAAAGTGAGCGATTCGGCCAATAAAATTGTAAGGACAGTATGCGATACGTGTCACTTTGTAAGCGACCACTCCATTTTTAAAATATAAATTAATTAATTATAATTATACTACTATTTCTAATGTAAATTCAATTCAATTTAATGTAATAATTAATTATTTGTTTCGTTAATAATAATAATATTTGGCTAATAAAATTCAATTTAATGGTTATATAATGTAATGTGATAAATAAATAATGTTAAATTTATTAATGGGTGTATACCTAAATAAAGAAACATTTTATTTTATTTATTTCATTTATTTCACACGTAAAATTAAGCACAAATAGTAGTAAATTACTTAAAAATATTTATGATATTTGATGATACGTGGAAAATTTTAGGCAATCCGGTGGGAATCGAGTTATATGGACGCCTCGCCACTGGCACATAGTCATTTTCACTTGACATTGGCGAAGTCATAGATTATTTCGATGGGGCCGTAACATTTAAAAGAAGAAGAAGAGCAAGGCCTAATTACAAAATAGCTAACCAGAATAAAATTAAACAAGGTGCAAAAAGGTTAGGCTGTTGAATTAATTCTTAACTAAATGACCACTGACTTCCCATATTACAAATAATCTGTATTATGGGTGGCAGCCATTGACTTACAATTATATGGACGTCGGGTCCGCGCTAAAAAGTGTCCGCACTTGTAAGGCGCTAAAATCGTATACAGAGCCAAACTCCGCTTTGGTCTTCATTTGTTCGACTGACAGCGCGATACTGCGATGACATTACAATTTAAATTTCGAATAGGTTGACCTGGGACATTTTTTTCGTGGTTTTTGTATTAGACCCGTCGTCCATTTATTTGTAAGTCAATGGTGGCAGCTTATAATCTTGACGAACAATTCGACTCATCCGAAGAACAGAGTCCGTTGTGATTATATAGCGAAAAGTACGTTAAGTAAATAAGTACGTTAAGTTACGAGAATAATTTCGAAATTTAAGTTAAGGCCTATGTAAAGGTGTTTTGACAATTTATATATCTTATTTCGTTTCGTTTAAAATCGAACAACAGTCGATTTGACATTCACAGCGAAAAAGATCGAACGAAATGTCCTATGTCCTAAGAACAAGTAGTCTTGCACGTAGATCTTTGTTCTACGGATGAGTTGAATTGCAAGTAAGTGCCTAAATTTATTTTTGTTTTTAAATATAGTTAAGTAACAATAAATATTAAATGACAATGCGTAAAAGTACTTAAACTAGGTGGTTGTTTGCACTATACAGATGACACGTGCGTTACCGACACGGTTCACCCTTTCGTCCTAATAGGTACCTCTCACGTAAATTGTAACCATACATTGACTTACAAATAAATGGACGACGGGTCTAATACAAAAACCACGAAAAAATGTCCCAAGTCAACCTATTTAAACATAGTGACATGTGAAGGAATATGAAAAAGCTAAAACGTTTAATTTAAATTGTAATGTCATCGCAGTACTGTCTAATTTTGCTTGCTTCGCTGTCAGTTGAACAAACGAAGACTAAAGCGTGAATGACGCTCTGTATACGATTTTAACGCCCTATAAGTTCGGACACTTTTTAGCGCGGACCCTACGTCCATATAATTGTAAGTCAATGTAACCATAACACAGTTTTCATTACTTTTAAATATGGTACCTGCAATATGTATAAAAAGTATATAATTGACTTAAAAAGTATAAAATGGTGTTTTGACTTACAAGAACTTACGTGGGAAGTTATCGATTGTACTCTAAGATGATCCCTTTTTCGCATTTGGACGTAACGGTTTTTCTAACCGGCTCAAAGTCATTCCGTGTGAGTAAATGTGGTGAGCCCCTTATTGGCACAGTCAGACGTTATACGGGTACAGCGGACAAAACTTGTAATGAATTCGGCGCCAGTACTTACTATTTTTTATAACTTTAAACAGATGTTCTTAGGTTTTCGCGATTGTTACACAGAAAATGAAACTATATTTCCGGATTTAAATGACGTATATTTCAAACAAACCAACGTTTCGGGCCCTTTACAGGTCCCATGGTCATGTCTAATATTAATGCAAACCGCCCTATTTTTTCACTATAGTTACAAAAGTTATTAATTAAATACCTTATTTTTAATTTTTACAAGGAAACAATATAATTTACGCTATATTATGTTTTACAAATTATTTTATTTCAATAATATGAATTTTATTAATTAATAATGAAAATTAGAATATTAAAACATTAATTAGTTATTGCAGTCTTATGTCTACTTGGGATTTTACATCAGAGAAAATTACGAAACGTTGATTTGTTTGAAAAAACAAATATAGGTACGCGATTTAAATCCAGAAAAATAGTTTCATTTCCTATTTAAAAAGATGGATAGAAAAAGTGTAGATAAAAAGGTAGCACGAAATCTTGTTGTTAATTTTTGACGTAAGTTGATGTCGAGGTGAGTGCTCTCTTGTACCTGTAAATAAATAAATATAAATGTTTAAATATAAAAAATGTTTTTTATTTTCTACGCACGTTCTGATTTTTTTTTCATCTTCCTTCTAAGGAAAGACTTCAATTCCTTAGAATCGATATTGTATATTTTTATATACAATATCGATTACACGACAATATTATACGGTTCAATTTGCTTGGATCGAGTGGCAGGAACATTGGTTTATTTCAGAATTATTTTTTTTTACAAACGAAATTAAAACCATTTGTAAAATTAAAGAAAGAAAGAAAGAAAGAAAATACATTTATTTGTTTACCACAATGACACCACAGAAGACAAAAGACAAAAAAGAGAGAAAACAGAACAAAACAGAACTAAAACAAAACACGATCAAAACATTCAACGTAAAACAAATATATAATTACGAAACAAAAACACAAACAAACACAAAATAAAAATGTATATACAAAAATTAGATAAAATTAAAACATGAACTATTCACACAAATAATAAAAAGAAGACTAAGTATTGAGATACCTTGTGTGGTGCCAGCCGCGGTAACAAAAGGGTCACAAACTCAGTATTTGCTGGAAAACGCAACGCGTTCCCAGCACTGATTTTCAGTTAAGACCCTAAGTGAGGTCACGGAACAACATATGCAAGCATATTTTGGTACTTGAATATAACAGTAAAATAATTATATATACGTACATATTAAAACTCTAACAGATGTGTGTGTGTGTGTGTGTGTGTGTGTGTGTGGGTGTGTGTGTTGTGTATGTTTAAATACTTCCAAATAATTTATATATAACTATGAAAATACATTATAATAATTAATACGTATACACTATACCTACATCAAGCAACTAATATATTATATAACAAATGTGTATAAAAAGCATAAATAAATAGGTGCTGGAAAAAGTTAATACAATCCCTTTTGATTTTCCAGCAGGAGAGCCTTAAGCTTGCGCTTAAAAGCATTCCTACTAGAAGTGTCATGAAGAGGAGGGGGTAGATCATTCCAGCACTTGGATGACGCAAACCTGAAACTTCCTCTGAAAGCTGCTGTGCGGTGAGCAGGAACGATAGCCCGAACCTTGTATTTAAAACAGTTTTGAGACCAACGAAGTTTGCGATAGAGATACTCAGGTGTCTCGGTTCTCACTACACCGAACAGCAACATAGAGAGGTGTAGCTGCCGACGAGCAGTCATATTTAAAAGGCTTGCAGCATTCAAAAACGGGGTGATATGGGATCTAGGAGGCACCCGAAAGCAAAAGCGTGTGCATGCGTTTTGTACACGTTGTATCAACTTCTTAGACCTACTAAAAATACAATTACTATATACTACATCACAATAGTTTAACCGCGACAATATCAGTGATTCACAAAGGTGTACACGCAAATCAACGCTAAGGTAATCACGAATACCATATAACAATTTGAGTCGATAAAAACAGTTACCGGTCACATTGAGGATGTGCTCCTCAAAACGAAGTTCACTGTCCATCAGTACTCCGAGGTTTCTGACCCTGTCGACCCGTTCCATTGGTTCACCCATAACCGCAATATTTCTGGAAGCAAGGGCTTCCAGTGTATTATGGATTTGACCCTTTGTTCCAAGCACCATGTACTTAGACTTACTCGGATTCAGTACTAGACAGTTCCTATCAGACCACGCCGCTAAACGATCTAGATCAGCATTGATGTCATTGACTGAAGCAATAGTATCAGATGGCTTACCCGATATGTATAGTTGCAAATCGTCCGCATACAGGTGGTAGCTACAGTTTCTTATACTAGTAACGATATCGGCACTGTATAATATAAATAGTAACGGACCTAAAATGGAACCCTGAGGCACACCTCTAGTTACAGGGCGGAGAGAGGAATACTTAGTGGTACCGTTAACCGTATGCAGTTCAACTATTTGAGCCCGACCCGAAAGATAGCTATGAAACCATTCGATGGTTTTAGTGTCAAATCCATAATACGACATCTTGGACAATAGAAGTGGTATGCTCAAACTTTCGAAAGCTCTGGAGAAGTCCAATAACACCAGAAACGTGCTTTTCCCAACATCCTGTGCTGCCAAAATATTGTCGACCACGTCCAGCAGAGCTGTTGCTGTGCCTCGACCCTTTCGAAAACCAGACTGGAATGCTGGAAGGATATTGGTCCTCTCCAGGTATTTCGAAAGCTGTTTACACACAACCCTTTCTATTATCTTGGACATGCACGGAAGAATGCTGATAGGACGGAGCTCGGACAAAGTGGAAGGATTATGCTTCTTTGGCAGAGGGACTACCTTAGCTGTTTTCCAGTCAGTCGGAAAAGTGCTGGTCTCGATGCTCTTATTAACCATGACCGTTAATATCTCAAGCGTTGTCGGAAGAGTCAATAGTAACATGTCAATGGTCATTTGGTCAATACCTTTTGCTTTGGTTTTTATTTGAGTCAATATACTCATCACTTCAGTCGTTGTAGTTGTCGCAGTGCAAAAGGTGTCAGGTCCATGTCGATTGTTTTCGTAATATGTCAGGTCTGATATTGGCACGTCATTGCTACCAGGAACATTTAAAAAATGGTCATTTATAGCATCAGGGTTAGATAAGTGGGCGGGCAAGTCAAAGTCGTGTCTGTTAGGTACAAGAACACGTTTCAAATTTTTCCATAAAGTTTTCGAGTTGGTACCCAAGTTGTTATTGATGAAATGATCAAAGTAAGTGCGTTTCTCACAGAACAAGGCTTCAATGACTACATGTTTAAGCTGTTTATAATATTTTTTATGAGCATCAAGTCCGGTATTCAAATACCGTGCATGCGCTCTATCACGTAGTCGCATCATTAGCCTCACCGTGTCAGTGAGCCATGGTTTCGGCGCCTCTTTGACCACCATGGTCTTGAGTGGGGCATGTTTGTCAAATAGCTGCGTCAAGTAGTCAGTAAATAGTCGAATCATGTCATCCACATTGTCTAAGTACCTAATAGAGTCCCAGTCGATAGATGCCAAGTCATTCTCAAATAATGGGATATCGATACTAGTCAGAGGTCTAAAAGTCAAAACACGAGGTGAGGGCTTGATTTTCCTAATGTCAAGTTGAACAGTAATAAATGCGTGTCGTCCAAGATCAGGTATGTAGTTTACGTGTACGCTATGTATTTTTGTATTACTGCATACTAGGTCGATCGTGGTCTGACTATGGTCAGTATAGTGTGTCGGCTCCTTAACTATTTGTTGTAGTGAAAATAAATTCAAAAATTCGGTTAAACATTTATGATACCTGTCGGTCGTATTCATAAAGTCAATGTTAAAATCACCTAAGATTATTAATCGATCATAGTTTCCAAAAGACGAGACTGTGTCAGTCAGTGTGTCGAAAAACAAGTCGGCATCCGACCACGGCGGACGGTAGGCTGTGCCAATAATTATCCTGGCCCCGCACACAACAGACGAAAGCCACATTTGTTCAACACGGAGTGAGGGAGGGTGAGGCATGGTTCTCGCAGCAATACCTCGGCGAATGTAAAATCCTACGCCGCCTCCGCGCGAGCGCAGCTCAAGTGGCCGCGTCACGTGCCTCAGTCGGTAGCCTGGCACCGCCGGAGCACGACCCGTTTCACCCTCCCGCAACCAAGTCTCGTTTATTGCGACGATATCTGCATCAAAGTTACACATGGAGGCTGTGAATTCATCATGTCCAGTTCCCAAAGAACCAGCATTCCATAGTCCAACTGAAAGCATCCTGGAAGGCGTCATTTTAAAGTGCTATAAGGAAAATAATTGTAACACTGAAAAGGGCAGCATCCATTGTGTAAGTAAAATACATAAATAACTATGATAAATAAAGGTGTGTGATATTTTACCACCGCGTGGCTGAATACAATAAAATTAAAAGTAAATAATAATAAAAATAGCATGTTAATGTGTGATTGTGTTTTGTTACAGACCTCATCATTTGCCAACGCACCCATGTACCACACAAAGTACCTACAATTGTAAAAAAACATGAAAACATACAATATAACAGAACATGGACAATACGTAACGGCAACACAAAAGATTTTATTGCGCATTCTGAACACCAACAACCTGTTCGCGAAAAATATTTTGTATATCAGTCTCCCGGCGTACGCGGTGCGAGTGTTCGCCCTCAGCACGTCGAACAAAGATACGCCCGTCCCGGGTCCATACGAACCTCCACGAGGCAAGCCGGCATCGGTCTCGGACTTTTTGGAAGAGCTCCTGGTTTCGGCGCGTGAGCCGCTCATTGACGTAGAACGGGCGTGCTTCGCCTGCAAGCCCACAGTCGGCCGTGGTGGCCCCCCGGCGCACGCGCGCCGCCCGCAACAACTCGCTACGGGTCACCCGCCGAGCCAGACGCACTACTATGGGTCTTGGCCGACCGCCCTCGCGCCGCACACCCAGACGCTCAGCGCAGACGATGTCCCGCTCGTCCAGCTTCACACCGAGCTTGGTACCGATAGTCGCTACGATGTGCAACACACTTTCACCGGCTCCCTCAACGACGTTCGTAATCAGCACATCGTTGTCGAGACGCTCTTGGTCTCGTATCGTATACTTGTTCAATTTAGTACAGTTGATAAAAAAAATTGGTATAAGTAAATTACCTATTCTATGCAGAGGTTTTCTTAAATTTCGAGGTAAGTTTGTGTTTATTTCTATCGTGAAGATTTTAAGGAATCGTGTTCTAGACTCACGACTCTTAAATGGGAGGCCTCACTGCGGTCCCCTGCGCGATATCGGAGCTTCCAACGAACGACTGGCACGAGCTGGCCCTGGCAGGAATTGGCTCATCAAAAAGTGCTGAGCTTCAGTAATAAATAAACATTCCACCTTGTTTACCCTACATACTCATGGCATATAACGTAAAATAATACCAGTCACGAAAACGATCTTTTTACTTAATGATGGTTCCCTTCTGGGACTTCGCAAGTATTGAATATTCCGGTTAGTAATTCTGTAGGTGAGAGGTAAAGAACCAAGTGTCAAATAATAATTTTTACTACAGAGCGTTTAAAGAGAATGAAGCTATGAAGTCATAAAATATGTTAAATAACAGACAATGATTTTTAGCCTTAGAATAATAACGCATAGAATGATAGTTTCGCTTATTTGGTGCTACATTGATGTAATTGTAATTTTGGCAAATTTGGATAAAGGATGTTAATATGTAATTAATTAAGTCTTAATTCAATTATGTCAAAATTGCAATTAAGTCAATGTTGCACTAAATGAGCGGTTTCATATCAATCGAACTGTCACAAGTGAGGCAAAAATCAAATTCATGTAGGCTAGTTTTAGTAGTAGGTTAATTTTCGGTTTTAGTGAATATTTATATAAAAATACAAGTTGAAACGCGTTACTTCCTTGTGGAATGTGATGTTAGTGTCTATTTTATGTTTGTCTGACGTATTTTTACACTCATTTACAACACATTTCGTTATTTTTAGATAAAATTCTTGAGCTGTTCGCGGTGCAAGTTGACCTTGAGCACTGAAGGCCCGCTCGCTCGTGTAGGCTCTTTGGGAGCGCTTCAATTTGCCTCACTTAGCGTGTGCGGGCTAGGTTTCTATGCGTTATTATTCTAAGTTTTTAGCATTCTAAAACTATGTTTGTAATAACATGTAAATTCCAAAATATAGACTTAAACTCCTTTACCTCTCACCAACAAAATTCTACCGGTTTCTGTAGGTTCTGTTATTCAACGAGTAAATTAGAAATGTGTTATACATGTGCATCCGCCAAGGATTTTGACTTTCTCTGGCCTGGATCCTAGGCCACTCAGGTATAGTAAGTAACTAGACTATTGACGCCATAGCAAAAGACGCCACGGATAATGGGAAGCTCACTCACTTTCAAACATTTTCTAATGATTTGTCCACTCTGCGATCTAGCACAGCGATGGATACAAAAGTATTCACGAATCTTAACAGCATCAATGGAGACATGAATAGTTCAAAATCCTACTAGTGGAACCAGTAGTCCGAAAGGGAAATTAATGATATATTTTTTTTAGTTTATTAAGGAATTGGCAAAGCCATCAGCCTAAACATGAAGTTTAAATGTGTTTCCGTAAATATGGCCGCCACAAAGAGGATAGGCAATTTGAGGCGGCGTGCTTGGATTGACTCGGGATTCCTTAAAACGGGCCGATACGGGTATTTTAGTTCGAGATTCGTATAATTTCGCGTTTTAATCTTCGATTAAGGCACAATAGCACTATCCTATTCCACTTTAAACTAGATTTCACAAAATAATTGAAAGTCAAAATAAAAACGACACTTTTCCCTCCAAAAGGTCCAGAGCGAATCCCCTTACATTTAAACATTTGAAATTCCCGCTCAAACGCCATATTTTTAATGCGTTACATTGATGCAACTTATCTATCTGTGAATTACGCAAAGATTGTAGAGAAACCAATTTTTTTATATTTATATTTCGAAAATTAGGTAAAATAATTATCTGGTTCAATAAAATGTACAAAATATGTAAAATATATTAAAATTGACTTTATCTATTTTTTGATATAGAAATATTAAACATTTTAATCAAATGTTTACTGCAAACAATTTATACGAGCAACAAAACGCTATGGATGAAGCAAAATTATGTCACTTTCATTGAAAAAAAAAATCGCTTAGGCGGATCGTCTTGTTATTATTGTTTTGATTTAATTTTAACGTGTAAATTACAATAAATACGCCAAAAATGCAAACAAGATGAGTTAACTCCGATAAATCGAAGTTCTATAAACAATTTAAAAGTGTTAATTTCAATTTTTATGTTACGAAAAGTGCGATGTAAACAGATTTTTGTCCCAAGTGTAACATAAACAAGATTTGAAATGCTACCTATACTGATGTACAATAACATGGAGCAGCCGTCTAACTCATTAAATAACCTGAACAGCCCTTCAACTAGTTACAACAACATATACAATGAGAACGTTATTCTAAATTCCGTAAGAACGCGTAAAAAAGTCCAGGAGTTACCAAATTGTCCAGTGTGCAGTTGTACGATACGACATGGTGAACTCGAATCTCATTTATCTCTGGAAATAGAGCGTCTTCAAAAACTTTCTAACGGCGGTTCGAAGAGGAAACTTAGTGTCAACAGTACGTCGAATTTGGCCGTACCAGGGAGCAGTACGAGCTCTGAAGTACCTGAGGACTTGGAGGTGGATGTAACAGGATGTCCAGGAAGTGAAGACTACCAGGTAGATATATTAATAATTAATGTTTTTATTGTGCTAAGTATCACACTATCATCTATAAAGTAGTCGATACCTCATTACTGAAAACATGTGACATTGGAAAGCACCAAATATGTCCTTATGCTTCAGTTTATTGCCTAACTTTCCGCAGCACAGAAACTAGACAGCAGGAAATGGGGCACTATGAAAACAGTACTATGATCCACAGTTATTGTGAAAATTAATCAGAAATGTCGGTCGTGGCACTCGACGTCCGCTTACTGCGGAATGCCTACTGCTCTCGCTCAACTAGTTTGGTTAGTTCATGTCCTAACCTAACATGGTTTCTTTTAAGTCCTGCCTCTACCGAAATCATCCCATATGTTAGAAACCTAAATATGGATATGTGGAGTAAGATCTTTGGTGAGATTTCTGCAGTGAAAGGAATTTGGTATAAAACTATTCACTGTGAAAGCCCTGTGAGTCTACTCCTCCATACGACATCCATCTGAAACAATTACTGTCATTTGACAGTTTAAAGAATTTTTTTTTAAAGAATTTTTTCACTTATATAAGTACAATACAATTCTTTATTGTACACCAAAAAAGGAAACAAATACAATACAATTAAATTATAAATAAGTGGTGGTGCAATGGGCGGTCTTATCGAGTTAAGCAATTTCTGCCAGACAACCTTTGGATGGAAGTAATTATGTATTGCACAGGAAAAAGATGATGGTGTGTGAAGATTACTAAGCAATAGATAAAAATTGATAAATAAATGCAAATACACATACATTTTTAAATAATAAAACCAATGCATTTAATATTAGGGGTTAAAGTATGAAATTGCCGTTTTATTGCAATA
>NW_020654229.1:1592368-1600374 GCF_003589595.1 Hyposmocoma kahamanoa | reverse complement strand
ACAACAGATAATGATGAAATCTCTTAATAATAATGAAATAACTAAATTAAATACTTATTATAACGCGACTATAATTTCATGGAATGATATTTGTTATTATCTTAACAATAAATAAATATTTAGATCCAAATTATAAAACAACGCAAAATTCTATTTTCCTTTTACCCTGTGCAACACTAATCGTAATGTTAAATTCAAACTATCACATTTTATTTAAAAACTTAACTTAATACACACAATCTAACGGCCGACTGGACACTTCTTTTTCCTTATAGCCATACTACAATTGGGACTTAGTGGAATCGTATAAAAATTGCTCTTACAGTTAGTTTTAATTATATTTTGTTAATTATTAAAAAATGTTACGATATTGTTGTATCGGTGGTTACACACGGCGACTTAGGCGACGCGTTTATATACGTTCAATCGCTTTTTTGTACCGATGCAGTCGCGCGCTTGCGTCGTTAAAGTGGGCGTGTGTAACCGCTATATAAAGAGGTTTATTTTTTAATTTTGACTGAAAAGGAAGCGTAAGGAGTTTAAGGAGTCAATTTGAGATACCACCATGTGTTTGGTACATCACTAGACAACAAACATGGCAATATTATTATTCCAGGTGACATTAGCAGCTGTCATTTTGCAATCTCTAATTTAAAAAATCTAATAGTAGCACGCCATAGACAAGGGAAAAGTTTCTGTATTCGCACGTAATTTTTTTTTATTTCGAGTCGTTTATGGCGATGGTTTCATACATTTTTATGTAAGGATATGATGTATGCCAGTATTATCGGCAGCGGTATTTTTTTTTCTTGTAACACTCCACATATGGACAGGGTGCCGCGGCCGGCCGTCTTCCTGCGTCAGTCTTTCTAATTGAGGATGATGAGTCTCGGCGGCAGCATGCCTCGCTTGCTGAGCCACACCCTGTATAACAATAAATAAAATGTTCATTTCAATTTTCATGTTAGTATATTTTTTTAACATGTTGCTCATTGAACGAATTCGTATAAGCGGCTTTGTGGGTTTTGTGTTATCATAATAATAATAATTAAATTAAAAATTAATATTCCGGGCCTTGGGAGAGGCGAGAATCTAAAATAGATGTCCAGAATAATAATAATTGAGTAGTTATTAAACTTGTTATTATTTAAATTAAAAGTTATCAACTAAGACTCTACATTATCGCATTAGTTACAACCTGTAATGACAGTTGCAAACAATGACAATTGACAATGACAATAAATAAACAAATATTATATTTGATTTTTTTTTGTAGCAATCCAGATTCTTTATTTCTATTGTTTGGCTTTGTAGGAGAGAAGGCCGGGAGATATATTTGTATGGCCTACATTCATTTCTTTTTTTGGGTGTTTTTTGGACGTAGGGCGAACCTAGTACGGGGCTATTAAAAAAAATAAATTAATGTTAGTCAATAAAGTAAGTATTTATGGGTCAATGTAACCTCGAGTATAAATAAATAAGTATATATTTGTATTCTAAAATTAATCGTTTGCTATATTTAGTTTTAAGGTGTTCCTAGCTTACGTTATTAAGATTGTAATAATTTAATCAAGTGTTGGTAAGTCTTAAATAAATAAATGGAACGGCGGGGAGGGGGGACTCACCCTATGCCGGCCCCCAGCAGCAGACTGAGCACGTTGGTGACCAGAACGGCGGCCACGGCGCGGCGGCTCCATAGGCAGGCGCGACGCACCGACAGCAGATGGCTCTGCGTTATAGAAAGCACACGCACGTTAGACCAGCCATTTCACACTATTTTCAATCATCTCTTTTAAGGTTGGTTTTTTAGTACTCTGTACTGAGATTATGTCGAGTATTATTGTTTCGGATGGATGTCGGACATAGAACGAGAGATCCCAGATTAGGTAGGCACAGCGAGCAATGGCTCCAGAGTACAACTCAAGCAGCGGTTCACTGACCTGTGTCATGGCGGGCGCGGTGAGCTGCTGCTCCAGCACTTCGATTGAGGAGGTGGCCGAGGGCGGGCCGCGTCCCGACACCGGGTGCTTGAACCGCCAGTCCCTGAAGCGGTACAAGAAAACCTAATTACTCCATGTGTTTATTTTAATATTAAATTATAGTAGTCATAATAACTGCAACCTGCATTTCAACTGCAATTTGACAATTGTAATGCATTTCAAGTGCTGTTTGTGTGACTATACCCTAACTTCTTACAAATTTTGCTGAATTAAGGGGAGATTCAGTTGTTGACATAAAAATGTCTACCACGACACTTGATATTAATCTACATCGTTTTTTTTTTTTTCGTAGAGTTACATAAATCTTAAATGCAACATACGTTGCTTGTGTTGTGGAAATCGGAAACTACAACAGTACTACAAACACGCAGACCCGAGAATGAAGAAATAGTTTCCACATTGACCAGACCGGGGATCAAACACGAACCTTAGAGATAGCGACACCATGAAAACCGTTGTCCAAGTCACTCGATCCTGGAGGTCGTTAAGACTGAGATCTTAAAGCGTCATAATCATACGAGCTACATTTCAACAGCATTAAAATTGCAAAATTGCAATTGGATTGCAATCGGAAAGTATTATTACTTTACTATGCAGTCGGTGTTACTGCATCACAACTACTAAGTTCAGTGTCGGTTGGTATTGTGCTAGTTAGCAGGTTGCAATGCAGTTGCTATTCGAAACCAAATTTCGAGTTATTCACTATGAATATTACTAATTACAGGTTTCTTACCACGGTATTAGATCTCTTTGTTTTCCCGATATTTCGGAACGGGTTGACTCCTTAACAAGAAAACAAAAAGAAATCGCACCTAGGTAAGATAATTGTACAGTGCTTCTGTTTTCTCAATGTCCCTCGGCAATCATCGGATTTCCGAATGCACACCAATGTTAATTTCCATGCTCATTAATTATTACATTTAAAATCTTTAACAATTTGAATTTTGAACGCCGTACTTTATTGTTTTGATTTCTGTGTAAACTATATAAAGATGTAAAATTATTTCCTTAATAACATTTACTCATATGTCAATAAGCAAAATAAAGTAAACTTGGCAATTTCGACATGCGATGATGCTTTACGTAGGAGGTGTCGAAACTATCGATATAATTATTAACTTTACATTATTGTGTTTAATTGTCAGATACACCTAAATTAATATTTTTGTGATAACGTAACTTGGGCAAATGAATAGGAATAACATTAAATATAAGAAAAAAAAGTATTCTGCCATATTATTACGGTGACAACTGCGCTCCGATTGGCCAGCCCGAATTCGAAACAATTGACGGGAGTCGTCAAATGTTTCACTTCAAATGGAGTAGTTTAAATTAAGCTTTTCTATAATGGACGAAAATTTAAAATAATGATTTCGTTTATTGCAAAACATGTTGTTACATTTAGATCTTGTAGTAGTTGGTAAAGTATGAAACATGTAAGGGTACATGTTTGCAGAAATGCCAATTTTTAACATATACATTATTACAATGAAAATAAATAAATTTAAGTAAATATGTTCAGAAAGTCATATGATTTAATTTTAAAAAGATTGTCTAATTTAAATCTAAAGTATTTTAAAAATAAATCAATTTATTTATCAATAATTAATCAATTAAAAATTAATTGCTTATTAATTAATCGTCAAATTATCTTATTATTATTATTATATAATAATAATAACATTTGTCAATTAAATCTTCGTAATTACTGCGTTTATATACTCCGTGACATTGTTATCCTGCATTTATTTCATTAAATTACATAATTATAACTACATAATTAATATTTAATTACCGATGAAATGTGATTCCGTTTATTTTGTAATTAGATGTTTTGCTATGTTTCCACACCACCGAATGGAACAACACGCCATTGTTGGAGATATTATCTTTATTACAATAAATACAGAATATTTTTGGAATATACGGAGACGTACACACATGTCAGTCGTTGGCGCTGTAGTATTTCAGCTTTCTAATTTGTGATTTCAGCGCAAACGAGAGTTGATATTTAAATGTAAGTGATATAAGGCCTATTTGCCTGATTAATTGGCCTTATTTAGTTTCTGGTTATATACTCGATGATAATTCTCGACGACAGCCGAAACACGAAGTTGCGTTTTTCTATTCTCTCAATGTCCCTACATTGAGAAAATAGAAGCACTACAATTATATAGTGATAATTATTTAAATAGTGTGTTTACGCTCTTAAAGGCGTCACTCACTTTGGCGGCAGCTGGTCGGGTCGACTGCTCCATTCCCACACCCAGTCGTTGGACTCATCCTGGAATTGTACACAAAAAAATAAACAATCACAAAACGTACATAAACTGTAAGCGCCAGGCGTCGAATTTAACGTAAACAAAGAATTTACATACAAAATAGGTCGTACTTCATGGAATTAATACATATAGAGTGGACCTTGGAATTGTTGGAAATAAACGAACTATGTGAAAACGCGTTTGCGATGTTTTCACTCTAAGCCGACGATATACGAGGTATACAAAAATATAGCAAATCAACTCAGACGTTATAGCGTTACTTATGCACTCTTATTGTAATGCATGTTCATCTTAAGCAAATTTTCTAAACTGTATTCTGTAGCTAGGTCATAAACAAATCTCACCCTCCAGCAGTTGATGTAGACGCCCTTCAGCTCATCTTCAGTGGAGGGTTCAAGGTTAGGGCTGTTGGGAGGCGATTTTGGGCTGCGAACAATGAAATAAAAAAATAAAATATATAATCAGCGGTATCTTAGGGCGCTTTCAAATTAGACGCTTGTAGAAGCGCAGCAGTGGTGCATCTGGCGCTTTAGTAATTTTTAGTTCACTAATTGTGACTGCAAAAGTGATGCGTTCGTGTCACGACAGTGGCGCTGATACTGCGCTTCTAAATATTGTATGAAATTTAGTAGTGGCACGGCTGTAGCGCTTTTATAAACGTCTAATTTGACGCCGTTAAGTTTGTTTTTTCCGACATTTGAATTTTTTTTATAGTTTATTGGTTCACTTACAGTTATTACTATGTAACATACTATAAATTCAATTTGATGAAGTTCTTATCTAAATTGAAAAACACATCTTGCAAAAACAACGTAAAATGTAAATTATATAGAATTTAAATCCAGCAACTTAAATTTTTTTAAAAGTAATACAAACAAAACCAATAGATACAATTCTCGGACAGCAGCAAACTAGATGGCGGAAAAAAAACAAAAATTAATTAAGGTTTAACATAGCACTAATGCGACATTTGTGCAGCGACTGCCAAAATATATCGCAAACGTGACTGTGCTTATTATACATATAGTCTGCAGAGAATTTGGAGCACCATAGCGACATCTCTTTACATTTTTTTAACCTAAATGTTTGTCTGTTTTATCGACTGTGAGACTATAGTGCTAAACTGTTTGGATTATAAGTTAGTCTTCCAATTAGACGCACACGAGTCTCGAGGCGACAGCCTCGTGTTTGTAGCACTTCAGTAAGTTTAAGTTTTGTAGTCAATTGGGACTGCGAACGTGCCACGCGGTATGCGTGTATGCGTGTCATGAAAATTAGTAGTGGCACGGCTTCATGGCTTCTATAAGCGTTTAATTTGAAGGCGCCTTTATAGTCGAATTTTTGATTGATTATTCATTTAAAAAGTCATCACTTAGTCGCAAAAAACTAGATTTAGTCAGCCCGCCGTGTCAAAGGGTATTTTACTGTCCACTTTGGAATACCGGAGGCATCAGTTTTCAATCTCCAGAACTACAGCACTTTGCTTAGATCTGATTGCACTAAAAAAGCCGTGATTTGATCGGTTCTAGTCGTGAAAAAACTGGAATAAACTTTTTTTTGAGGGGCACTGCCACTGCACCCTGCGGCAGTACTTCCCTGGACGAGCTCTTTCACACGGAGCTCTACTGCTCTTAATAATAATAATAACACTGTTGCTGATGGGACTGCCAAGCTGATGTAGTGCATCGGGTATGTTGGCGGTGGCTCACACGAACAGCTTCCAGGCCATCGTGCGCAAAATGATTGTCTCGCTGATGAGTAGCGTGAGGCTGAGTGCATTCTAAATGCTATAGCGGGAAGGTATGATTGTCCTAGCCAGAAACATCGGATAGTGCAAGTTAAGGCGTAGCCCAGTTTGAAATACAATTTAGTTGCACTGAGTATTACTAACCTTGATATAAGTTCTTTTACTAACATACTATGGATATTTCATGGTCCGAAATGAAGAATTATTATTTAGGAAATGAAACTATTTTTCCGGATTTAAATCGCGTATATTTATTTTTTCAAACAAACCGACGTTTCGGGCCCTTTACAGGTCCCATGGTCACGGTTGACTGAGGTGGTACAGTCTTCAACCAGTTATGTCTAATATTGATGCAAACCAACCATATTTTTTTCTATAGTTACAATAGTTATTAATTAAATAACTTATTTTTAATTTTACAAAGAAAACATTCCAATTTACGCTATATTAAGTTTTACAAATTATTTTATTGAATGAATTTTTATTAAGTTCAGTTTATTATTAATTATTAATAGAAATTAGAATAAACTAAAACATATTAATTAGTGGAGGTACCACCAGTTTGGGATCCAGTATTTCCTCTGATGAAAAATCCCAAACAGACATAAGACTGCAGTACTAATTAATATGTTTTAGTTTATTCTAATTTCTATTAATAATTAATAATAAATTAAACTTAATAAAAATTCATTCAATAAAATAATTTGTAAAACATAATGTAGCGTAAATTGGAATGTTTTCTTTGTAAAATTAAAAATAAGGTATTTAATTAATAACTATTGTAACTATAGTGAAAAAATAGGGTGGTTTGCATCAATATTAGACGTAACTGGTTGAAGACTGTACCACCTCAGTCAACCGTGACCATGGGACCTGTAAAGGGCCCGAAACGTCGGTTTGTTTGAAAAAACAAATATACGCGATTTAAATCCGGAAAAATAGTTTCATTTCCTATGTGTAACAATCGCGAAAACCTAAGAACTCGATAAGAATTATTATTATTATTATTTCACAAGGAGATCTACTGACACTTAAACTTACGTAACGCATTTTGTCGGCAACATTTTTAACCGACTTCAAAAAAGGAGGAGGTTCTCAATTCGACTGTATGTTCTTTTTTTTTGTATTTATGTTACGCGATAACTCCGGTATTTGTGAACCAATTTTCATGATTCTTTTTTTGTTGGAAAGGGGGTACTTCCATAGTGGTCCCATTTCATTTTGAAGAAAATCATCCACCTTTAAGGATGGCTGTTCACGCATGAAGATTAATTTTTATAAATAGCGCCTAACTTTAATTGAGGAGCAATTATTTCAATGGTTGATTTTGCTATTTCTCCAATTCAAGGCGTTTTTCTCTCAATATACTTTGAGTAGTGAGAACCGATTCTTATTATCTCCAGTGTCAAGTCCTGTATAGTGGCGAATTTAAGGATATTTCAATAAAACTTAGCAAATAGACATAATTCCACGTACTTTTGAAGTCGGTTTTTTAGTACTCTGTACCGAGATTATACAACAACCACAGCTCCTAGCTAAGATCTAATTACACGTAGAAAAAGTCGTGAATTAGTCGGTTCTAAACCTGCAAGTCGATGATGGATCACAACCCATGGTAAACGCGTAAAGTCAAGCCGCCTATTGTTGATATTTTATACGGCAATACAATAAGCACATTGCGGATGTAGGATATATAACGTGACATTTAAATCCATAGTTGTGGTTTCGGACGCCTTTCAAATGCCCTGCACGCAATGTGATACTCAACCCGGGTACCAAGGCTAAGGAACGTCGTGCACCTGGTGCTAAGCGACACGCTTACCCACAGCAGTTGCAGTGCCACTCAAAACTTTAGATCACAAAGATCTGTCACCCTGAGACAAGTTGACAAGTCTTAATACAAATGTTACATTGATATTTCTAATTAAAGGTCAGCATTGGGCATCGTCAATAGGTACTAAAATAAAAATAAAAAAC
>NW_020654229.1:1575086-1592358 GCF_003589595.1 Hyposmocoma kahamanoa | reverse complement strand
CAAACAATATAACAAGAAAACTGCATTCAATACGTACTTTATATATACCAATGTTTTTTTTTAAACAACTAAATAGAACACGTTTACTACAACGTAAGTCAATGATAACGATATACATTTTTCAAAAAAGGCTTTAATTATTTGGTAAAAAAAATAATTCTGAAATAAAGTCAGTGTCCCCGCCGTTCGACCCAAGCAAAATGAACCGTATTAATAGCGGGAAAAGGAAAGCTGATGTAATATGGACTCTCAAATGTTTATTTAACCATTATTTTTATCTGAAAAACGAACGAACTTAGAATTTGCTGTTTGTGTCTTTCTTTCTTCCGAAGGCAGTATGGGTCACCTAGGAAAGCACATTTCCCGAATTGGTTCTACCGGGACTTTCTTATTCAGCGCTCACGTCTGTCTTCTACATCGAATGAAACTGGTTCCCTTTTTATATGTCCATGACAATACGTCAGACAAGGCAGCTGCTAGCCCTTTGGGCACCCAGTACTAAAGACGAACAGGTACGAGGTAAAGTCTATAATTTCATGTTAGCCTAGTACCGCGTAGCAATAAAGTCTAGACTTGAGCGCGCGCTGTGCCTACAATTTCTAGATTTCTTGAGTGGGGATGACCTAGGTTTACAGAGCAGATAAGTTTATAGCTAGTATCGGTATATTATGTTCTGTTATAAACAAGTTTCGATATTATGAAGATATTTATTTTCTTTAATAGATATCCTTGCTGATTCATATTTCGTTTCTTTAAATTTTTGACTAAAGATGACAAAAAGTGCTAAAATTACATATTCTCAAAAAGTATGTCTAAAAAAGTGTTCAGTATGAAAATTCACTGTTGTCCACTTCTCTAAACCTTTAAATCTACCTATTAATAATAAAAATACATCTACTGTTTACTTAAAAAAAGGCGGTAAAATAAACTAAAGTGCTTTGGTATTCTTTTCTGCTTTTTCGTCTTTTATGTATTTTCGTCGAAAACTTAGTTTTAACGGAAATACAGTAATTGTTTGTGCTCCGCCTAATTTAAACAGGAGGTAATATTAGCCATGGAGAACTTGTTGCTGATTTTGAGCAAAGCAAGATCCATGAAATCTTATGAAAATCTGAAGAACCACATGAATCACATCATCAGAAGTTCAACAGACTGATATAGACTACTTATGTGCCTGGAAAAATAACAACATATTCTTTTAGCAAATTGTCCTAACATGTCAAAAATTACTTTTAATGTTTTTTATTAGTAAACATCTTCTTCTCTTTGAAATTTTAGTATATCCTCACATTGTTTGAGAAAAGCAATACTCTATTGCATACCATAATGTTATATACAAGGTGGTAGGTAACATAAATTAAGTTCATTATGGACCCCGTAAGGGCTCAGAAAATGACAAAAATCTGATTAAATTAAAAGTAATTCTAACAATATTTTGTTTATTAAAGCCTTAAGATTATAACAGGTATATCTTGCTCATAGTGCATTTGTTGATTTTTTTTTATTATGATTATGGTTGGTAATTTGTTATACATTTTAATTGACATTACAAACGGACTTGATGAATGCAATGTTAATCGCAAGCACTATACAAGCCTCGGCGGGAACGGGGTTTGCTTGCCTCGTATTAACTCATACCCGTCCAGCAATCCCTTACTTCCCGGTCTCTGCAGTAATGTACTAATAAAACACGAAAAATCTCTGGGCAAACGATTTAGTTTGTTTAAATGGCAGAGATCGAGGGGTACTGCCACAGCGCCCGTCATCCTAAGACATAAGTTGACAAGTCGCATATGCCTGTAATTTCACTAACGCCTTGGCGGCAGAAATAGGTAAGGTGGCAGTACTTCCCTGGACGAACTCTTCACAAGGAGCTTTACTGCTGCTAAAAAAATAATTATCATGAACTGATCATATTTTATGATGCGACCCGAGAGATAAGGAGTACCGGGGAGACTACGAAATCTCTGGTAAGACCAGGGTACGGCGGGCGTCCGGGCTGAGCCCTCTGCAAGTGATACGCCTTCTTGAGCGTCTCTTGCGGACTCGGACTTGGGTATGGTGGACTCGCCGGGGGTCAACTGCCGCCAGTTGCCATTTAAGTCGGGAACTACATATATCCGGACATTGTCGCAAGACACTGCTACCGGCATCTCCGGCACTAGCCCGGAGAGCTAGTAGAGGATGAACTAGACATCCTCCTGTCCCTCCAGCCGTGGGTGACGGGAAGTGAGCGTGCCTTACAGCAGCGCCATCAATGAGGAGATTTCGTCTTATCGGCTTAAGAGCCGATGGCTCAGCGGTGGCAACCGTTAATTGCGCAGAGCGCGACGGGAATTAAACATGCTTACTCCGGTAGCCATCTGGAAATAGGGAGGGTGCTGTACGTATATACGGGGAGGCTCACCTAAGGCACTAGCCTTACAGGGAATCAGATTAAGTCCGTGCAAACAGGCTGATCTGGGGTTAGGATCTAACTTAGATGGTCCCTGTGCGGAAGTAGGGACATGAAAAACATTTCATATAAAAACTTGACCCTTTGAAGTCGGTTAATAAAAAGATACTAGAAGTTGACTTATCACAAGTCTATGCAGTCTGTGCAAACCTGTTTTGAAATACAGTGCGGCACACGATGCAGTTAATGCTCTTTAACATTTATTTACTCCTGGTACTTCGTCTAGTCTATTCTTAGACTAAAATCAAGGATATTTCCTAGGTTTCCTAGATTTTAGTTAGGTTTTAATTTGATACCAGGTTCAATCAACTCTTAGAACTAAATTTGTTAATTCTGAACTTGAAAGATATATTCAGTTAGTGTATTTAATATTTGTTTAATGGATGGGACACGAAATAAGTTCCATGTTAAAATTCCATGACAAAAATCAAATCCAGCACGAGCGGTTTCTAAGTCCTACT
Source organism: Hyposmocoma kahamanoa (assembly GCF_003589595.1). Lineage (NCBI taxonomy): Eukaryota > Metazoa > Arthropoda > Insecta > Lepidoptera > Cosmopterigidae > Hyposmocoma > Hyposmocoma kahamanoa. The sequence continues at coordinate 1,589,442 of NW_020654229.1, read as the reverse complement.
GTAATATGACAACTCTAGCGTAAGGCTAGAAAGTTAGACCATGCCTTATAGCCCACAAATCTAACATTAGCTAAGTCTGTAACACCTCTACCGCATTCATGCTAACCTAGTACTCCTAGATAAATGTTAGACGTCTCTGGATTAGAAGTAGGATTTTAGGGTTCAGTAAACTCGAATATTTTACTGATACTGATACTAATAAAGGGGTCCCAAGTTCGATTCCCGGCGACGGGCCTGCAACACTTAAATTTTTCGATTAATGCGATGTTTAGTTTGACGATAAAATCTGCATATAGCACCCTTGGTATAGATAGATAGATAGATAAAAACTATATTCAAATTAACTAAATTATAGATAAAACTAACACCATAATTATTATTTAAAAATAACATTTTTTTATAAGAAAAGGAACGTATAACTTACACATATAACTAATTAAAGTTAATAGTTAATAGTTTCGGAAGTCATGGCAGTGAAAAGGAGCTAGCTCAATAAATGCCGCAGTTTCCCAAGACGCTTGTATTCTGCCAGAACTACATTATAGAAAAAAATGGGTTATGTAAGATCGGGTGCCGATGTCGCCACTTTTTAGCTTGTGTGCAATTCAAACTTTACGCTCTATTATCTACTACCATAACTTAAAGATTTTGATTGGGTAGGGCATAAAACGTGAAAACAACGTAACACAATTTTAGTGACAAGGAAAATTGTTCATAACGTCATAAAAAAGGAATTTTGATATGTTAACTATATTTATAAAAAATATGACATAATTATGTAATTTAATAAAATGACAAATGTTATGACTATTATTATATAATTCTAGAATAATTTGACGATTTTTTTTTTAAATAGATTAGATTTAATTATCATTATAATGATATTTTAATGAATGGTAATCAAAATGTGTATTTAAAAAATTGACATTGCTACGCCCTTACAGGCTACATGTTTGATACTGTAAACTACTATAAGAACTATTATGTAACAACATGTTTTGCAATAAACGTAACGTTATTAATATTATTATTATTACCCAGCAGCGAGGAACCGATTAAGAAGAAGGTGCAGTGCAGATAATTCTTCTATTGTTTGAGACTAGGTGTAGTTATCACATTAGAGTTCTGTAGTTATGATTTAAGACCAAAGTAATTATCAGACTTAATTAAAAAGCGGCAGAAATGTCGCAAAGAAACCGGTTTTCAAACAAAGAAGATATAAAATGCGAACAACGATCTTGCATGTGACAAGACGTCAGCAAACGCGGTAAAGCAATTATCGCAATAATCAGACGGAGATGAGACATCTTCTGATCTGTTTCTCTAGTTAACATTCTTGTATGCGAATACATATTTATGAGGTTTGTTTTGTTGTGATTTCGAAGTAGAAATCTCTGGTTTTTTTAAAGTTTATTTTATTTATTTAGTAATTTATTGTACAGGATTCACACATTTAATAAAAGAAAAACACAAACAAAATGTTCTCTTGTTTATGAAAAAATTTTCTACCTGCAAGACGTAAATACAGTATGTTACGCTATAACTTTTAAATTTGAAGAATATATTCCACCTCTAAGGATGGCATACTAGGGGATGAATCTGGTTTCGCGCACTTCCCGGTAACCGATTTCAATAAAACTTGGCAAACAGATGTAATTAAACGAACTTCTGAGGTCGGTTTTTATTTTTATAAAAAAGTTATAATTGTGAAATTACTCCACTGGTATTCTATAATTATTAATATAAAGACCAAACACTTAGAAAAAATTCCTTCGATCCGGCCGGATTCGAACCGACGTCTTCTAGCAAAGCGTGACAGACGCTATGCCAACTAAGCCACGGAAAAACCAGCGGAACCTACGAATTTTTCTATGTGCTTGTTGTAGATCTTTGTTTCGGTTTTTAAACGACTTTTTGCAGAAGCGCCATCTGTGATTTTTTTATTGTAAATACACTTTCCCGTTTTCAAAGTACAGTATAGGAAGAGGGTAATTTTCAGATTAGTTCTCTCTAGTTAATTTCCCTAATGAAATTAGGAGGTATTTTTAATTTCAATGGCCTCTCAGCTTCCTGGATAGATAACGGATATCTTTTGCAAGGACGTGAACTAAATTGAATGTGTAGGTTTATCCAGGACAGAATATACGCTATTTAGATCCCAAAAAACCAAAAACTGGATAAATAGGCTTATCTATTGCCCCCATTATCTACCTGTTTGGTTCATGACGTACCATTTCCCGAAAGTGCAAATACGCCAGTGTCTAATTCTCCGCATGTCCATTACAGAAATAAACACCTTTTTTACGTCTTAAAAAAAAATAGGTTTTTTAATTCGACTGTCTTTATTTTTTTTTGTTGGAAAGTGGATACCTCAGTAGTGGTCTCATTTAAATTTTAAGAAAATATTCCACCCCTAAGGGTGGCAAACTAGGGGATGAATCGGGCTTCGTGCACTTTCCGGTAACCGATTTCTGTTACTGTAACGTAATTTTTTAATTTTTTTTTTCATCACACTTGCACGTAAACAGTATCATTGCATGCAGGCTAACTTAATTTTAATGCCCCAAATAAAACACTCGGGCTTTTTTATTAGCCCAAGCCTAGCCTACATGCAATCATACTATTTACGTGCAAGCGTGATGAAGAACATTGTATGTGACTTACGAATCTCCACTCCGAACAACTCCGGGTTTCTAATAGTCTCGTCCGTAATTCCTCATTTACCGCCCTTAATGCACAACAACTTAATGTACTAATTTTATTTATTTCCCTCAAAGCCCTCTTGGGTAATATTCAGGTGAGTTTTCTGTAATTCCGGTGTCAGTCTCAAGTTCTTAGGTACTAGGCAAACAGAAACCACAAGGAGACTCACCTTCCTTTGACGCTGGAGGCCCGTGAGTGCCTTACTGAGGAGTCCCGGCTCTCGCGTTGCGCCTCCCTTAGCAATCTGATATACTCGTTCTCGACGGCGGCGAGGCCGTTGCCGGAGTTCAGTTCGACCCATGATTCTGGAACAAATTTACAGAAATAAGAACAGTTATTATAAAACACGAAGAACAACTAACAACTCTTTCTGTGTGTACGGTTATAATTAAATATTTAAGTAACATTTTTAAAACACATGGGACTTGGTAATTTATGTCTGTGACGGGCGCAGTGGCGTGTCCCTTACTACCAGTCACAGGTTTTATTGGTCCTGTCACTTTGTATTATAAATAATAATTCTAACTTTTTCATAGAAAAAAACCGACTTCAAAAGTTTGTATATTTTATACTTTTTTCTGGTTGTCATAGTGACGGTGATTTCTGTTTACATGTACAGTGTCAAGTGCAACGTCGACTTTTTTATTTGCGGAACATAATTAGTGATTTGTGATAGCCGAAACGAACCCATAACAGGGGGTCTACTCTCAATCTCCGTCCGAAACAATTGCTGCCAAATAAGCAATACTTGACCAAATGAAAAGACGCGTGATGCGAATGAAGCTTCATACTTGATACTTGTCTTTTAATTTTCTCGAATATTACTTATTTGACAGTAATTGTTTCGGACGGAGATAGAGAGTAGACCCCCAGCTTCGTCGTCATCAGGGAACACCTCGAGTGTATTCCCTTTCAAACAAAAAATGAATTTTCAAAATCGGTTCACAATTGATGGAGAAATCGGTGCATACACTGACATGGCAAAAATTTCGAGGATTTTCTTCGTTTTCCATGGGATCCCGTAATCAGATTCGACTTGGTGACAATGGGACTACCATAAGAGTGCATCCTTTCAAACAAAAAAAGAATTTTCAAAATCGGTCCACAATTGACGGAGAAATCGGAAAACATAAAGCCAAACGTATAACCTCCTCCTTTTTATTGAAGTTGTTTAATAAAAAGTACACCTTGCCCCTTAAATGAATTTATTTATTTAGGACAACTAACAAGTTGTACTCTTGATACGTACAATTATGATTATACAATTCAAATGGAGCAATGCTAAAGTGTTGACTCAATTAAAGGTTGTCACCACATGCAACAGTCAAACACAGTTAATTATTTTGACTCATCCGAAGAACAGAGTCCGATGTGATTACATAGCGAAAAGAGTATAAGTACGTTACGAGAATAATTTCGTTATTCAAACTAAGGCCTATGTAAAGGTGTTTTGAGACTTTATATATCATATTTCGTTTCGGAAATGTAAAATCGAACAACAGTCGATCTGACATCCAAAGCAAAGAACGAAATGTACTATGTCCTGAGAACCAGTAGTCTTGCACATAGATCTTTGTTCTAAGTATGAGTCGATTTATTTCTGAGAAGACGACTGTCACGAACAGCCAGTTTATTATTATTCCTCGTTAGTTATGATATGACTAGGAGGGCAGTATTAAACTCTAGTTAATCAATGAGACTGTTAAATTTAACAATATCGGATGGTACGGATGATTCGAGGAGCATCCGCGAATTTATTTCAGTTACTCTGGTGCACAAAGTACAAGAAATTCCCCAAGTGTCAGATAATTGATATTATTAGTTGTCTAGTATTTTCATTATTTTTTTTGGATGGTCCGTTAAACATCTAATCCGTAGTTTCATACGTATTCATGTAGCAATCACAGTTTGACCTCTCATACTTTTTCTCATACATCCAAACACGCTCATTCGCTCGTAAAGCTCATCGTCTAATCTTACACAGGTCGCACACTCACGCAAAAATGTACACACTCACACGTACACAAGCCCGCACTCATCTAATGCACACTCACACACATCACACGCACTCACAAATACGTCACACGCCCTCTCGCATATTTTTATTTTGTTATTTTTTTATTTTCTCTTTTCTTTTTTGTTATTCGGGAAGTGACCTTAAACAGAGGGTATCCTAGTTTGGGCTCAAGCTTCTACAAATTTTCCTATATACACTACTATTATTTCATTTAAATTGTTACAAATTTGTGGAGGAAATGAAAAATTTACTTACTTACTCTAGTACATTTATTATTATTCCTCTCTACGTTAATTCTGCGCATAAGTTGTTTGCAAACAACTGCCGCCATTGTTATATAATGACGTGACGCACTGGGTGCAATTGTATTAAATTAATTACACGCCAGATCTGTACTGTGATAAATAAACCATCATAAAGCTGTAAAAAACAGACTTCCACCTAATATAACATGGCACGCAGTAACTATAAAATGGCGTTTAAATCTCTTTTAACGGCATTAAATTAGAAACAACATCGAGGCGAACATGTTAGCGAAAGCTCGGTTGTTGTTCGACGAGCCCCACATTCGGTGTCGGAGGACCGATGTCTCCATTCTCGAGGAGGCGCGGACGAGCGCAATAGCGTACCCGTACATCCACCTACAGTGGAGAGGAGGTACTACAATCCGGGGGTTTAGTTTAGCGGTCAGGCCGCTCCCTTTCAGGGCTCTTATGCTGTTATGGTGGCTAGGGAAATTTTAAAGGGCAAAAAATAGAATCCAATAGTTTTGAATCAATATCACTTGTACTTCTTTAACGCACACACATACACTTATACTGCCCTACTAACAAAGAACGCAGTAATCGACAATTTGGCGATTTTGACTTTTTTACAGAAATTGCCTCCTTGGAGCTTAGCAAACATGGAAAAAAATAATTTATAATTTTTTTTTACTGAAAGTGTGTTTTTTTTACTATTAATTTTGCCGTAATTGCATGTAAAAAGCGACTGTGCTAAGCAGAAGTGCCGTAATACTCATGTGCTAGGAAAGAATGCAGTATTTGCAATCAATCCTAAACCTAAAAGCAGTACTTGCTACGATTACTGCGTTTTGATCTAGTATCAATCGATTTCGACCCTAAGTTAAAACGCAGTATTCGACATTACTGCGTCTAGATGTAGCATTGCACGACGGGAGTCGCAAGCGTATCATCCAGTGCTGCGTTTTGTCTTGGCAAAATAAATCAGTGCAGTGACGTCATTCGTCGAGGTAACACGTTTCGACGTGTCGGAGATGCGCTCCGCGATTTTATCAAAACAAGGAAATTTGGGTAAGTAATTTTTACATTTTGCTTATAATATTACTTTTCACAATACGCAATAAGTAACCAGCTTGTTATAACGGAACATTTTTAGTAATTGTAATTACCTCATTAAAATTATGCTTTTCGGACTCAGTAGTACTTAGGTATAATTTTAAATTTTTAACCATTTAATAACACTCTATTTTTGTGTGCTCTGTACACAATGTAACTGTTTGTTGCTTTTAACTAACTAGGTATTTCTCTTACACACACACACACACAATTTAAGTTTCTTATAACAAGTAGGTACCTATCTAACATATTCTAAACGCAGCTCAACACAAACATTTTGCATCCCTTCTTTCATTACTTAGTACTACTACTACCTACTTAATTGGTATTTATAGATTTGTCTTCGTAACGCGAGTCTTATACAGTAGGTATATATACTTAATTGGTATATGTAAACAGAAATTGTGCGAATACATTAAAGGACATCATTTTAATTTATATGCACTTCGGTCCAGGTTTCAATTTTAACTACTAACTTACTGGCAGATTTTAGTTTAGAGGTAGGTTTATTTATTTTCAAAACGGTTAGTACATAAAATTAAAAACTTGGTTTCACGTTTATAGCCCAAAAAGTTTATTTCACGAAAGGGAGGGAACTAAAGTAGAATTCTAAGTATAGTTTGTTTTAATTCCATTTTTCTCTTTAATTTCAGATTATGCACAATGACTTCTAACTTTCACCGAGGCAGAAATATTGTAAATATGGTGCTAGAAAAAACAAGCCATCCTGCAAAAAAAGTCAGTACCTCGGCAAATGATGCAGCTGAAGAGAAGGAAATTCCAGCAGTCGAAAAGGTGTCTGTATGTAATATCCATGATTTTGACAAACTTTGGGCTCATCCTTTTAGTTACGATGACTTCAAGGCCATACAAAACCCTGAAGTTGAATATGCGTCGACATTGCATTTCGGTGACGCAGGCTTAGATAAGACTCTTAATCTTGACGTACTAAAAAGGGCATATGATTTAACTGTAGAAGAGGCTAATAACGAATCATGTTCTATGAGTTTGTTGTGTGACGAAACGCTCCCATCTTCGGTTATGAATTGTACGTTGGTATCTGATGTGACTTTTGAAATATGCGAAGAAAAAATGGACTCAACGGAAAAACCAAAAAATGATACTAACGATGAAGAGCCACTCGATAAGGAATTGGATAGCATAGCGATAGATACACGAACAGGTTCAAATAATACCGACATTCTAGAGGGCCAGCAGAGTACCTCGGATCAGCAAATTACTCCGATTGCAACTACGAGTTCGCAGGGCACAAATATGGTTGAACCAGAAATTCATACTGTCGAGCACACATCCCACATGCCTTGCCAAAACTCTATCGGCACAACAAAATCTGGGAAACCAAGAATGAGACGTAAATTTGAGGAATCTTTAGAAACAAGATTGGAAGAGAAGAAAAGGATGAAGTTGGAGAAAATGGGAGTAAAGCCTGGATGTAACGATACATGCGCAAAGAAATGCACGTCATCTTTTGATGAATCAGAACGCAAAAGAATTAATGAAATATATCAAAGTCTTAGCCATGAAGCTCAAGGTTTATACGTTAAGTCATTGGTTGCAGCCAAAGAAGTAAATAGACGTATTCGGGAAAGCCAGCAGCTGCGTAAGCATACTTACGAATATTTCTTGGATATTTCTGATAAGAAAAAAGAAGTTTGTAAAACTTTCTTTTTGACTACACTCGGATACAACAAGAATAATGACAAACGGGTACTGAATATCTTAAGCAAGCCCCCAGAAGCGCAAAAAGACCAACGAGGTAAACATCATCAATCAAATCACGTGGACAGAGAAAAGTTGAGACAGCATATTGAAACTTATAGACCAGCTGTCGCTCACTATAGACGCGCTCATGCACCAAACAGGAGGTATCTTCCAAGCGACCTAAATGCTGTCTCTATGCACAGCGACTTCAAAGAAAAAAATCCGGAAGTTAAAGTATCATATGAACTTTACAGGAAGTTCTTGAAACATGACATGAACATTTTGTTCGCTCAGTTAGGTAACGAAGAGTGTGAGCAATGTGAAAGCTTTAAACTGCACCAAGCAACATGCAAAGATACTGAAAGTTGTAACGATTGTATTTCTTACCAAAACCACCGCAAAAAGTACGAGACAGCTCGTACCTATTACCGACAAGACGTTGAACGATCTACGAGTGAGGCCGAATCTTCCAAGTGTTACTACTCAGCAGATTTGCAAAAAGTGGTTATGTTGCCTAGGATGGAAATGTTTAAGGCTGTTATGTTCTGTCCCCGCATCATTGCTTTTAATGAGAGTTTTGTACCTTTGGGCTCAAGTCAAAAAAAACCCTTCGCAGTTTTGTGGCATGAAGGAATATCCGGCAGGAAACAAGAAGACATCATAAGCACTTTTAGAGCATTTTTTGAGTCTCAACGCGACTGCAGTGAAATTACTATTTGGACAGATAACTGCACTAGCCAAAATAAGAATTGGGCATTTTTTTCATTTTTGGTTCTAATCGTAAACGGCCAAGTGATAGCTGCGAACAAGATAACTATTAAATATTTAGAACCTGGCCACACATTTATGTCTGCCGACAATTTCCACCATCAAGTCGAAAACCAGCTGCAAAAAGCGAAGAAAGTATACGATTTTGCAGACTTCATTGATTGCGTACAACTGGCTAATTCGGGGAAGGTTGTTGTGAAGCCCATGGAAGTTCCCGATTTTTATAAATATGAAGATCACTCGTCTCAATATAAGCTAAAAAAATATGATGATAGAACCTATTTGCGAGATATTGTCTGCGTTGAGGTAAATAGAAACAGCATGAAACTATTTGCAAAGACTGCTCACGATGGAGACATAATTGAAATTGATTTTCTTAAAACTAGACTATCAAAACAAAACGTTATACCCGTTCCTGTACAAAACAAATACCCGCGAGGTATAACTCAGGAGAGAAAGACGGGTATTCTCAAAAAATTAGGTAATATAATACCTCAGAACAGACTGATATTCTGGGAAAATCTCCCAGTCAACGATAATTCTATAGATCTCGTAGAAGCTAGAGAGTCCGAACAATAATTCGTTTTTTATACCATTGTTTTTACTTTTTGATTATTTTTTAAGTTCCTAATTATTTTGTTGTTTTCTGAGTAAAACTTTTAAGTGTTTTAACATACATATTTTAATTTTTGTTTATGGTCCAATATTATGAAGACCATTTTGCATTTTAATTTAGATGCCATGTCTTTTTTTATTTGACTAATTAGCGACGTTTACATGCGGAGTTCGGAATGAAGGATTAGTCGGTAATGGGTAATGTTTCATTTCCATGTTTTTTTTAACAAATTTTAAGTGTAATGTTTAATGAGACTGTTACTTATGTGATTTAATTGTCTAAGAGAAAATTGTTCCTAATAAGTGCTAAAACCATTATTGTGCCTACTGAGTAAGACTGTTCAAAAACTTTTCTGTTTGTTTTTAAACGAATGTTACTCATGTTGATGAGACTAATACTAATGTGATTTAATAAATAAAGACCTAGTCCAAATAAGTACAATTTTGGAGTAATTTGTTAAACATACCTTTTAAGGTACCCTAATTATTATTGAATAATGTGATTATGTGAATAAGCTTGTTAAAGTAAAAGAATACACCTTTGTTATCCTTTTGCAAATACATATAAACAAAGAAGAGTCTACGTAAGGTTACTAAACAACTATAGTTATTTCTTAATAGGTTTATTTGTCCAAATAAAGAAAATAATTCAGTATATTTTAGTTTCATTTCAAATACATCATAGCAAATCATAATAGAGGTAGTTAGGGGTAGTTAACTTCACTTAAGCTTAGCACGAGTCACAAACGAAATGAATTAATACTAACCAATAATGCAGTAATCAACAAGTGCTAAGCTAAAATGATAAAATAAGCGCAAGTACTGCATTACTCCCTAGTACATAAACTAAATACCGCAAGACTAATACTAAGCTAAAGTGCAGTAATACACATTTTATCATACAGGGACGCAAATTTGAATAAATGGTTTACGACATTTAAAAGCTGTTTTTTTTTTCTGATTTTTTCATATAAAGTCTATTTACAAAAAGGTGTTCCATGTAAGGTAGATAACTAAAAATGTGTTTTTCGCGTTTTTCTCCGAACCGCTATTTTGCAAGTACGTCGTTTTTAGTTAGCAGGGCAGTATAACAGCCCCGCGTTAGGGAAACCCTGTATCGCGGGTAGAGATGGCAAAAACTGCTCATTTTTTAAACGTTGAAACGTGCTGTAACAAACCTACTTTATGTAATAGACGGTCTTAAGCCAGATTGTTCACTTTTAGTTCTCTAAGAATACGCTAGATGGCATTGACCATTTGGCGTTATTTCTGAATCGCGGTGTTAAGATTTTCCCTCGAATGGTGATACTCGAACACAATTTTGTTAATGTGAAGAAAAATCGGAGAATACAGAGAGCTCAGTAAGGCAACCAGGAGTTGAGTCCCTTCCTTGGAACTGCTACCCGGATCTTCTGATATTTCGTACGCTCATATAGGGTGAATAAACCTCATCTCGCGGAACGGTTTCCAGGAGTGAGTCCCTTCTTGGGAACAACTGCCCGGACCTTCCGCATATAGGGTGAAATTGTATTGGCGACGTACAAGGTAAAAATAAAAATCTTCTGAACAATTTGGAGTTTCACTTGGCTTGTTTTGGTAACCTCATCCAACGGACGAAAGAACCTCCCTCCTTTACAGTGCTTTTTGAAAAAACCTTTTCACTTTAAACGCTTTTTAGTTTGAAGTTTACAAAATCGTTTAAAAAAACGTTTAAGACTTTTGTTTAAAAAAGCCTGCAACGTTGTGTTGATAGCGAAAAGCAAGATCAGACCAGTAAGATTATTTGTAAAATACGAGTCTTATTTTTATTTATAAAATTATTATTGACATTGATGAATTAAGTTGTTTAGGATGGCGGGACTTAAATCCAGCGTTGCCAATGTGCCAATTTCAACTCACTTGAACTCAATTGGGGCCTCTGTGGAAATTGGTGCTATGTGGGTTTACTTTGACTGGTTCTATTGACGCTATGCTAGAATGCCCGCAAAAACCAAAAACGAGCTCAAACGATTTGAAATTTCCTACACATTGGCAACGCTGTTTAAAACATAAGCACGTTGTTAACGCTTCCTCTAGTCGCTGGCACTATGGACACGCACATAGACAACCAGTAATTATACCCAAACTCACGAGAGAAATAAATGTAGGCCATAGAAATATTTCTCCCGGCCGGGAATCGAACCCTGGCAGTCCAGAATGGTAACCGATCGACCACAGAGACGGTTTATTATAGAAGCAAACAGCTAGCAAAAACAAATCCAAACAATAGAAATAAAGAACTCGGATTGCTACGCTAAGAAATAAAACGAAGTTTTTATGGCTCTGAATAAAGGCGTACCAAATGTTACTAACGCGAAATAAAAACCAACGAGGATGGAAATTAACAGTTTCATGTCGAATTAAAAAAAAGAAAGTTAGTCCTTGTTATGCGATAGATTAATAATAATAAATACAGAGTACTAAAAAAACCGACCTCAAAAGTACGTGGAATTACGTCTATTTGCTAAGTTTCATTGAAATATCCCCTAGTACGCCACTATACAGGACTTTATACTGGAGATAATAAAAATAGGTTCTCACTACGACACTACTCAAAGTATATCGAGGGAAAAACGCCTTGAATTGATGAAATATCAAAATCAACTAAATAATTGCTAAAAGTAATTGCTCCTAAATTAAAGTTAGGCGCTATTTATAAAAATGAATCTTCATACGTGAACAGCACCCTTAGAGGTGGATGATTTCCTTCAAAATGAAATGGGACCACTATGAAAGTACCCCCTTTCCAACAAAAAAAGAATCATGAAAATCGGTTCACAAATACCGGAGTTATCGCGTAACATACATACAAAAAAAAAAGAAAAAGAACATACAGTCGAATTGAGAACCTCCTCCTTTTTTGAAGTCGGTTAAAAAACAAGAGACCTCACATCGTTCAGAAATTATATAATTACATCGAGCTTCGTTCGCAAATACTTCATCATATATGGTTATCACATGTTAATTATTGCAGTAGAGCTCCTTGTGAAAGAATTCGTCCAGGGAAGTACTGCCACCTTACCGATTTCTGCCACCAAGCAATAATGTCAACATTACTGTGTTTCCCCTAGTTTGCCAGCCTTAGAGGTGGAATATTTTCTTCAAATTTAAATGGTACCAATGCTGAGGTATCCTTTTTCAACAAAAAAAAAAAAGAATCATCAAAATCGGTTCACGGAGTTATCGCGTGACTCACATACAAAAAAAAAATTGGATTGAGTACATTCTTCATTAATCGCACGCCTCAAGTCTCCAATTCTTGAAACTACATCGACTAAAATTGTAGATAAAGTTACAAGAATTGGAGAGAATGTGGGTTACATTTTTCTGTATTTAATGGAGCAATAGACATGTTTGGTGTAACTCCACGAATGCCATTTTTAAGGGGTGCGTTTTTTTTAAGTGGGTTAAAAATTATGGTCCTACTATATATAATTATAGTGCACGCATTCTCAGTGGGAATAGCCGTTATCGTAATCTCGGGGTCGAAAGTTCATAACTCCACTTCAAGTTTTTCGACCTCCTATTGTAGATAAGAAAATTATTACTCACGGAATGATAGACTATACATAGCAAATCTAAACATGTTTTGATGTGTAGAACAGTCACCCGTGACCATGTGACCTGTAGAAGACTTTGTTTCAAAAAAGAATAACATATAGCCATTGACCTACTAACAATTGACGTCGGGGTCGCGCTAAAAAGTGTACACACCTATAGGGCGTTAAAGTCGCATACAGAGCGTCAATCGCGCAACAACATTCGTTTGTTCGACTGACAGCGCGGTTGTCAATCATGCAGTACTATATATTATATTAATATTTACAATAAAGGCTGCTCCATTACTCTTGTGTTCAAGTAACTTTCAGTTGAAGGTAAATATGGTGCATATTGTTAAGCTTGGCGTAGAACCTGAATATGGTGTTTTTGGGCCCTTGAAATTGTTGCAAGCTAAATTAGGCAGTACTGCAATGACGTTACAATTTAAATTTAATGTTTTAATTTTTTTAATATTTCGTTACACGTTTGTATAGACTAACTTCGGACATTTTTTCGTGGTTTTTGTATTAGACCCGAAGTCCATTTGTTGGTAGGTCAATGCATATAGCATAGCGTCTAACTCGGTTTGCTGGAAGACACTAACTACAATACCCTTTTTAACCGAATTTAAAAAAGGAGGAGTTTCTCAATTCGCCTGTGTTTTTGTTGTATGTATGTTACACCGGTATTTGTGAACCGATTATGATGATTTTTTTTTGTCGGAAAGAGGGTACCAAAGAATTGGTCCCATTTAAATTTGAAGGAAATATACCACCCTATAAGGCTTGTAAACTAGGGTATGAATTCGGTTTCGCGCACGTTCCGGTAATCGATTTCGGTAAAACTGGGCAAATAGATGTGATTTCACGAACTTCCGAGGTTGATTTTTTTTTACTTATCATAATTATTTAAAATAGATTTAGATTTCTCGTAGATGGCGCTACGGCTGAATAGTCGTTGAAAACCAAATACAAAGATCCGACAAACAAGCACATAGAAAAATTCGTGAGGTCCACTGGTTCGTACCGTGGCTTAGTTGGCATGGCGTCTGGCGGGATCGAAGGATTTTTGATGAGTCAGTGTTGGGCATAATTTAATTGTTCAAGCAATTAAATGATAATTAATTAATTGTCAATTGCGAAACAGCAATTAACAATTGATCAATTGTTAATTGCGAGAATAGCAATTAACAATTCATTAATTGTTAACTGCCATTTTCGCAACTACAATTAATCAATCGTTAATCGCGTATATCTACAATTAACAATTAATCAATTTTCAATCTTTTCAATGTTTTTGATTAACAATTAAAACTGACAATTATGATAAATTTATAGGGCATATAGGTGAGTGAGTGGTTGAGTGAGTGAATGAGTGGGTGAGCGAGTGTGTGAGTGAGTAGGTGAGTGAGTGGGTGAGTGAGTGGGTGAGTGAGTGGTTGAGTGAGCGAGTGAATGCGTGGATGAGTGGGTGGGAGAGTGGGTGTGTGAGTGGTTGAGTGGGTGTGTGAGTGGTTGAGTGAGTGAATGAGTGGGTGAGCGAGCGGGTGAGTGAGTAGGTGAGTGAGTGGGTGAGTGAGTGGGTGAGTGAGTGG
>NW_020654229.1:1571482-1575076 GCF_003589595.1 Hyposmocoma kahamanoa | reverse complement strand
TGAGTGAGTAGGTGAGTGAGTGGGTGAGTGAGTGGGTGAGTGAGTGGGTGAGTGAGTGGTTGAGTGAGTGGTTGAGTGAGTGGTTGAGTGAGCGGGTGAGTGCGTGGATGAGTGCGTGGGAGAGTGGGTGGGAGAGTGGGTGGGTGAGTGAGAGGGTGAGTGAAAGAGTGAGTGAGTGAGTGAGTGGGTGGCAGAGTGGGTTGGAGGTGGGTTAGGGGGTGAGTTGGGGTTGGGTTAGGGGGTGTGTTAGTAGGTGGATTGGGGGTGTGAGTGAGTGAGTGACCCACCCACCTCCTAACCTACCCCCTCACCCACCCTCTCACTCACCCCGTCAATTAATTGCAATTAAAATCATTTGAATTGAAATCAATTGCAATTAATTTCAATTGAATTGATTTTTTAGTCTGATAGAATTTCTGATTGAAATTTAATTGATTAACGCTCAACACTGCCATGAGTACATTCCCCTTCGACTGAAATAGGTGGAACTTTTTTCATTACATCCTCTGTAGCAGCTCATATGTAACGACCGTCCTTAATGGAGCGTGAATATCGATCAAACAAATGTAACGAATTAACAAACGTACCTTTATTTATTTAGATTACTACATCGAAGAAACAATGCGATTGAAATAAAAAAAGTCGTGCGTCTGATGCTAAGTACATACCTATTTCTGCCGCCAAGCAGTAATGTGAACATTACTGCGTTCCGGTTTGAAAGGGTAAGGGTCCTGGTGAAATTGCAGGCACATGGGGCTTGTCAACTTATGACTCAGAGTGACGGGCGAAGTGGCAGCGCCCCTCAGATCTTTGAGTTTTAAAAATTTTGAGTAGCACTGCAACTGTTATGAACAGGCGTGTCTCTTACCACCAGGCGCAAGACTTGTTCGTCCAGTCAAAGCCAAATAATGTTTATTTCATAGGTAAGCAAATTACACTTGAAATCGTCATACTCATTAAACTCTAGGGGTTGTTCTTTGTAAATATACATTTGAATATATTTATCATTACAAACGACGAAGTTCTGCGACTAGTTAGACAGAAGCGTAAACTTTGGAAGACCATCAAACAAAGAAAAGTTGCATATCTGGGTCATGAACTTAGGCACGATAGATACGAGCTTCTCTGCAAATGATGGGAAAAGTCCCTGGTAAAAGGAAAGCTAGTCGTAGGAAAGAATCGTGACTGAGGAACATACGCGAGTGGACTGGGATAGCGGGGGCCGCCCAAATGTTCAGCCTCGCCAGGAATAAAGATAAATATGCTGAGCTGACTGCCAACCTTCACTGACTAGAGAGGCACCCTAAGAAGAAGATCATTACAATATTTAATTTAAATATATTAGATCGAGAATATTTGAAGTACCAGTTAAACGATTTCAAGAGTTCCAGTCACTTGGTGCCATTCAGAGCTCCCACGGCGCCGCGCAAACGTGTGTCTTGTGAAGAATATAATAAATGGTTTCTATTCTATTCTAAGAATACAAGCAACCTGCAACTCGAAGCTTCTATTTTCATACAATTGATATGAAATCCCACACTGACGTTTGGTAGCGATACTTGGGTATGGCAGAAGAAGCATGAAAGTAGAATTAATACAGGGGAGATGAGATCTTCGAGGAAAATTTGTGGAATAAAATTGAGTGATAGAATACAGTAATACGTGAAAGATGTGGCTTTAAAGAAGAGGTAGTGACTACAATAGAGAAAGGAATGTTGAGGTGGTTTGGGCATGTAGAGCGGATGGATGTAAGAAGAATTACCAAACAGATTTATGATACGAATGTAGATGGAAGGGTTTTAAGAGGACGTCTCAAAAGGACTTACATTGAACGGATCAGTGATGTCCTCAAAAACTGGGATCCGAAGTGACAAGAATAAAGGAAGTTGTATGAAAAGGGTAGTTGATGTATGGGGCACGAGAGTTGTGTCAGGATAGAGCAAAGTGGCGTTCCTTGGTCTCTGCCTACCCCTCCTGTCGGACTAGTGCGTGAGCTTATGTATGTATGATATGAAATCGACACAGCCGCCTGTTGCGGCAGTCGGACGCTGCCTCTAGTTGCTTGTATCCAACATAAGAGACACGTTCGCGCGGCGCCTAAATCGCAAAGATCTGCGGGGAACTGCCACTGCGCCTGTCACCCTTTGACATAACTTGACAAGTCCTATGTGCCTGTAATTTCACCAACACCCTTACCCTTCCAAACCTTGCTCACGTTACTGCTTAACGGCAGAAACCGGTAAGTACACGAGACTGTATATTCAGTATTTTTTGAAGATGGAGTAAAATGACAGTTAATTGCGCAATAGCGTTGCCAGCTTACAAGCAGCTAGTGATTGCAGTCGATAAATATTTCATCGACGATCGAGTGAATATTGGTCACGCTTATGCAATAAATAGCAGAACTTGTTTCATTTGAATCATCCTCGACTCATTATCCGTCTAATTACTGAGCACATGTTCATTTGAATGGTTAATTTTTGTAAATTCATACATACATACATACACTGTATTTAGAACTCTGATTATGAAAAATACAAAGAGGAGACATATTTTAAAAGTTTTTCATTTTAATTCAAAGTAAAAAATTGATTTCGGTACTAGTACACCAGCTGTCAAAACAAAAAATAAAAAGCAATAACGCAATTAGAACGTCGTAACATTCACAATTAAGACATTTTTGGCATTCTTTCACAATCTTTCGATAAAACTATCGATAACAAGAACTACATACACGACTATTTACCATTTCAAGAAAACTGGCAACCCTACAAATGTCATTTCACTCCGTCTTCATAAAAGGCAGACTATAGTTGACAATACTTCCGCGGATTAACTCTTTGACAAGGATCTTTACAGCTACTAAATGATTACCTATTGTTGTTTGCCGCGAACTTATTGGAGAGTAAAGTAACACCGTTTTGTTTCATCCCGTATACAATACAGTATGCGATATTAACAAACACTCGCGCGCCTAGAGGCGACGGTAATTCCAAACGTTTATTGCGTAATGTGACCCGGTTTAGATAAAATATCTTCGACGCTTTACACGTGTACTCGGTAAGCAAATTCGGCTTGTATGGACTGTGGTCACCAATACAATTTTGGTGCGACTATATCGCTATGCATCTTCCGTCTAGACTTGTAATAAGACTCGATACTACCTTAGCTCGAATTAAAAATTTTCCCGCAAGGACACTGGCTTTATTACAAAATTTATGTTTTTGCATACGAAATTGAAGCCACTTCAAAAATGTATATCGTGTATAATTGTTCTATTCAATTCTGTTGATATAAAAAAAAAAATATTGGTATATGTAAAATACTTGTTGAATACAGCGCTTTTGTAAAATTTCGATGTAAGTTTGTGTTTTTTTTTCTATCGTGAAAATTTTTACGAATCGTGTTTTCACACCGTATATTAATTAATCAGTGTATATCACTAATTTTACTATAAATATTTTTTCCAAAGAGATTGCTTCAACCATTGACTTACAATTATATGGACGTCGGGTCCGCGCCAAAAAGAGTCCGAACTTATAGGGCGTTAAAATCATATACAGAGTGTCATTCACGCTTTAGTCTTCGTTTGTT
>NW_020654229.1:1489629-1511482 GCF_003589595.1 Hyposmocoma kahamanoa | reverse complement strand
TCAGTACAAATCGGCAATTTCATACTTTAACCCCTATTATTATGTTAAGCAATTACTAACTCGTGAACCGATTTTCAAGATTCTTTTATCGTTGAAAAGAGGGTACCTCCAGTAGTGGTCCCATTTAAATTTGAAGAAAACATTCCACCTCAAACGAGGGGATAAATGACTTTTCAGGTCGCTTTTTTAGTACTCTGTGCTGAGGTTATCATTATCCGGCTCGTGGCATCCTTCAACGTAACCTCCATTCGACTGAACAAAACACGCTCCCAGCGGTGGTGGTTCCACATTCCGAAGCAGTTATGAAAGTTAGTTTTCGGAATAGCCTTCAGCGAGTTCGTTGCGTTTTTTTTAATTGTCGTTGTGTCGTCAAACCTCACGCTGCTCGGGTGAATTGTGTACATATTAGTAATGTATCTGATGACCTTGGTGTAGAGGAGATCCCAGTTCCGTGCGCCTTTTTTGCGCCTGGTGACAATCGACAAGCCTGTCCATAACAGCAGGCCACTGCACTTGTCACCTTGAGACAAGTTGACAAGTCCCATGTGCCTGTAATTTCACCAGTATCCTTATTTATTTTATATCCTGAACGCTATAACTTGGGCCTTTTCAAGGCTAGAGTGACTAGGCATTATTAAAGTGTGCATGCTCCATCGCCACTTTCCGAGATGAAGGTCTAATGCATATTTTTTTTATACAGAAAAAAGTATAACCGTTTTGTTGGACTCAGTAAATAGGTCTCGTGGTTACTTTTTTGGAATACACTGTTTGCATCAGGTTTTTAACCAACTTCAAAAAAGAAGGAGTTCTCAATTCGACTATATGTTTTTTTGTGATTTGTGAACCAATTTTGATGATTTTTTTTTTGTGGTCCCATGGTATTGTGGCAAACTAGGGGGTAAATGACTTTTGAGGTCGGTATTTTTAATACTCTGTACTGTTTTTGTTAAATTTTAATTTAATATGTTATTGCGAATTATTATTAATTATTCCGCGATTACAAACTCAGACGTCTGAAGTTACCTTTAGTATAAACTTTTTGTTTGGCGACAAAACGAGTAAATCTCGTAAATGACAAATTCTATGTATTAACGGTGATCTTACTTACATTACTTATACAGCGTTATTTTAATAATCTCAATACAGAGTACTAAAAAAAACCGACCTCAAAAGTACGTGGAATTACATATAATTACGAAATTTTATTGAAATCGGTTACCAGAAAGTGCACAAACCCGGATTCATCCCCTAGTTCGCCACTATACGGAACTTGACACAGGAGATAATAAAAATCGGTTCTCACTACTCAAAGTACATTGAGAGATAAAAACGCCTTGAATTGGAGAATAGCAAAATCAACCATTAAAATAATTGCTCCTTACAATAAAATTTAGGCGCTATTTATAAAAATGTATCTTCATGCGTACACAGTCACCATAAGATGTGGATGATTTTCTTCAAATTTAAAAAAAAAGAATCATGAAAATCGATTCACAAATACTGGAGTTATCGCGTAACTTACATACAAAAAAAAGTCGAATTGAGAACCTCCTCCTTTTTTTGAAGTCGTTTAAAAATATTAACTATTACTAACATCATAAAGAACATTGTTCCATGGCTTTTTACAAAACATAATAAAATTACCAAAAACAAACTTTTACGTTTTTGTTGTATTATCTGACACTTTTTAGATCTGTAATTTGGTAGTATAACTTCGTAACGTGCAACTGTTTCCACCCCCTGTCCTGCATAGAGCTTTTACCGTTTAGACCGATCTATTTAAATCTATTTATTTTTGTATGAAAGTAAAATTTGATGAATTATTGAAAGTCATGTAACAAAAAACAAAAGTCATAAACAACAATAAACTGCCTCCGTGGCCGAACGGTTACCATTTCCGGACTTCATTTGGCCGGACTGCCACGCAGAGACCTCGGGTTCGATTCCCGGGCTGGGAGAAATATTTGTACGGCCTACATTTATTTCTCTCGTGAGTTTGGGTGTAATTTGTGGTTGTCTATCTGTGTATCCTTGGCACACGCGACACAGGGTTTTCTTTAGTGCGGGGCCATAAGTGTGTGCGTTATTTTTATTAAGGTTTATTGGATTCATGTTAAATGCCCGTAAACGATCAAATAATTTGTAATTGTGGCACTTCACATGGTTATTTGTGTTTCGTCGTCTTAAATTGGTATCTTAAAGCACCAAGTTACTGAAATGCAAAAAATGAATTGTATATACAAATTATGCAGGCTGGTTTCTTATCACATTTCCTTCATATTCACACATTGGCTTTTACCTATTCTTAGGGCGCGTTCAAATTAGCCGCTGTTCAAATTAATTCAAGTTATAATAATTAGTCACTTTTCATACAATTTCTAGAAGCGCTGCAACCGCGCGGTGGCCGCGCGACAGTCGCGCTGCAGTCACGGTTAGGGAGTACACTCCCATCGTTAATTTTTCAAATTAACTACGATGCACGAAAATCGTGTTGATGAATTTATAGAAAATGCAAAACAACACCCTGCAATAGAGATATCAGTTCCGCCTGTCATTCTAATCGACTGGAAAAAAGGCATGGGAAAATTTATTGACAATTTTGAAACTAAAACTACAATTGAAAAAAACATAGCAGGTGAGTAATTTCTAATACCTGTATGTGAAGTATGTGCCCCAAGAACTAGGTAAAAGTAACGTTTCTTCGTCAGAATCCATCGTGTAACTGAGTCGAAAGATAAAACATCACTAAAAATTTGGTCGCACTTCAGAAGCGCGACGCAACCGCGCGGCGGCCTGCAGCGCTGCTGCCGCGCATCTAATCTGAATGCGCCCTTAAAGTAACTGTCTATGTGTGTGTCCAAGGAACCCGCGATACAGGGTTTCCCTACTGCGGGGCTACGAGTGTGTGCGCGTTAATATTATTGAGGTTATTATTATTATCGTCCTGCGAGGTTTGTATTTTAAAAATAACCCTGTGTATTGTATGCAAACAACTTACAATGTTATTTGTCAAGGTGAAATAGACAATGAGTTAGTCGTAATATAATCTAATTTACATTACGACGGCCTTTTACTGAGCACGTATTTAGTTAATCGTGTTTTAATTAAATGGGGCACATAATGATGTGTCCCACTTAATATGAAGACATAAATTAGACTAAATGGGCCTTTTGAGCGTCTTTGAGAGAGAAGTTTCACCGGTGGTTTATAGTTGTTTTATGGCTACGTCTGCTTTTAAGGAAAGAGGTATAATTAAAGAACCTGCCTTGTTTGTGTCGGTATCATAATGACTATATCTTCAAAATAATAAAGATCAGCATAAGGACTACATCGCAAAACGACCACCTCTTTAGAAAGACTATAACTTACAATGACTTGGTAGCAAAACGACTAGATATCGAAATTACCATATCGTTGAACAGACGAAATGGCAAAACGACTCGGTAGCAAAGTAACTAGATTTAGTTATTGCTTTATTTTTCAAAGTACAGTTTGGTTAAACGTTTAGTGTCATCATAAAAAAAATAAACAATTTTTTTTTAATTGTATTTTTTCACGGCCAACCTTGCCAAATAAAAATTATTGTATAATAAAATTCTAATATCTCCAATGTGTTTTTTAAAATCACATGTGGAATATTCTGCAGCACATGCCTACATTAATCTACATTGCCTAAAAAAGAGACCGAGTTCCAGCGTTTAAAAATAATAGAAGCTTTAGCCACGCGAACCGTACGAAGACTGACATTACATTTCCCAAAAATATTTCCACTATTTCCGTAGCTCAGTTGGGAGAGCGTAACCACGGTTTTTTTTATAATACCAAGTGACGGGGCGAACAAGTCGTGCACCTGGTGGTCGCTTACCATACGCCTGTCCATAACAGTTGCAGTGCCACTCAGAGCTTTAAATCGCAAAGATCTTAGGGTCACTGCGCCCGTCACCCTGAGACATAAGTTGACAAGTCCCATGTGCCCGTAATTTCATCAGCACCTTTTACCCTTCCAAACCGGAACGCAGTAATGCTCACATTACTGCTCGGCGGCAGAAATAAATAAGGTGGCCGTATTTCCCTGGACGAACTCTTTCACAAGGACCTCTACTGCTGCTACTTCACGATATGGTAAAAGAGCCGTCCAAACATCGTAACAAACTTAATACAACGTAAACAAATATCTATTTACAAAGAGCTAGTTTTGTAAGCCTGGAAGTGGCGACGTATTTACGTTAACTCCGACACATATGCGACGTTTTTTCCTATACGACATTAAAGTATTACCTATTTTGATAAACAACAAAGTCAAGGCTGTGATAATCCGTCAAAAACGCAATTTACTACGTCACGAGTTTTATTTACGACCGTACTCCGTGCAGAGGAAGGGGTAATAAATAATACTTTGATACACTTTTGTTCGTATATCGCTTCCAGTGCAACGGAACAAGAGCCGTCAATGTGTAGCTTCAAATGTTGCCGACTGTACTACAGACGTAGCAACAGTCATGCACCAAAATAACCCCAATTTGTTTCAATTGAACAATCGTTCAAATCGCTTAACACAGCTAGGTGTATGGACTGCAGTCTATTGGATAATTTGCCTCAATGAACTGGGGCGTCATAAAATGGACGGGTCACATTATTTCGAAAGATCTTTAAAAGTCATTTTGAACTAAAACAGCACCCAATTGTTCGAATTAGAGTTACATCCAGGGAATATTGGTCTCGTAAATTTCCGAGTCCCGATGATTTTTTGGCATTTTCGAGACTTGCAACTATTTTTTTTATAATATCAAGTGACGGGACGAACAAGTCGTGCGCCTGATGGTCAGCTAGACGCCTGTCAATAACACTTGCAGTGCCACTCAGTGCTTTAAATCGTAAAGACCGAGGGGACTGACACTGCGCCCGTCACCCTGAGACAAGTTGATAAGTCCTATGTACCAGCACTCTTACCCTTCTAAACTGGAACGCAGTTCTGGCATCGAATTAGTTTTTATGTATTGTAAAGAAATGAATTGTAATCTGACAAACTTTGTGATTGGCTATGTAAGTAGATTATTCAGAATTGTAAACCAAACTTAAAAGCTGTAAAGTTTGCAAATAAATTAATAAATAAAAATAAATGGAACTACATTAAACGAGGTAGAAAAATCAACTCAAAACGACACTATG
The DNA here is from genome assembly GCF_003589595.1 of Hyposmocoma kahamanoa. Lineage (NCBI taxonomy): Eukaryota > Metazoa > Arthropoda > Insecta > Lepidoptera > Cosmopterigidae > Hyposmocoma > Hyposmocoma kahamanoa. The sequence continues at coordinate 1,506,313 of NW_020654229.1, read as the reverse complement.
AAAAAGATGGACACGTCTTTTCCAGTTTGCTGGTTTGGATCACAAATCGTGACCCGAGGAGGTGGCATGACATTGAGACGAATGACAGTATCCTGTGGACATGGCCACGATCGGTCTCTGTCTTGACAGATCTTGACAGAGTGGATCTTGATCCAAACGTCAAAACGATGGACATATGTCACCTCTAATTTAGGTCATAAATTCGTGACGCGAAGAGGGGGCGTGGCATAGAGTTGAGTGACAAAACCCCAGACCCCGTAGCATCCCGCTGCGATAAAGCTATTATATCCACAGTTAGCTGTCAAATTCTAGCGATAAAATTTTAAAATTTTATCACAATAGTTAACATGGCGAGCACGTGACGTCATATTTTGTCGCATCGCGAGCCCCGCGATCAATGGCTGCACGGTCACAGCCGATTTTAAAATATTTTGTCAGTTCTGGACAGTAATTTAATCAACGTAAAAATTGAGCGCGACAAACGATACAATAAAAACAAATAACGAAATAATAAAAACAAATAAATTGATAGGTATAATAAAAAATATGAACACGTGTCTCCTCTAGTTCTCTGGTTTGAATCATAAGCTCATGACCCGAAGTGGCAAGGTGACATCGAGATGAGTGCAGCATCCCGGGAACACGACAGCTGTCAAGAGCGAAACGACAAAGAACGTTTGGGTCATAACCTTTGCCAATAAGCGGGACTGAAAACAATGAAAAGTAAAACTCGTATTTTTTTGCAATAATTATAAAATTCACTTGAGATAAACTTAGGGAACCTAGGCGTTGATGCCTAAACAAAGCACAGCACAGGAAAAGAGAGTAGCAGGTAGACGAGAGGGAGGCAAGGTGATGTATGTGGTAGGCATCGGTATTTGAAAATGTACCAAAACGTGCTATCTATTAGGCAGTATTTTGTAATAACCTTGCACCAAAGTAAAGGTGATAACAAATCCTATAACAATATAACTCTTTGGCATAAAAACCTACAATGTAGGAAAATGACTCAATTTATCAATGCAATGTTTTTGTTTTGTTTACAAACAAAGGGGCATTTACTGGTTATGAATATAACCAGCCCATAAATTCTCTGGAGATTCTGAAACATTTTACAAGCAATTACGAGTACACTGCTCAAAATGGACTCGGTTTTGTGTGCGTTCTTGTCCAGATTTTATACGAGTTCATTAAAAAGCTAGGGGCTGCTATTCTCCAGCAGAATACCGGACAATGAGTCCTATGTAAATAAATCAATGTAAACAACTTGTTTACAAACAAAAACAAAACAAAATGTCCACCAATCAATAGGTAAAAGTACCAGGCGAACATAATCTACGTAGAGGTTTCTCTTATCAGTGTATTAGCCGGCTGAATTTAGAAGTCGAAAAGTTAATAATGCAATTCATTCAAGTGTCATGCATCTTTTAATTTGCCGCTTTATAGAAGCGATACACAACACACGAGCTTGTTTACTTTCGAATTTTAAAATTACGCAGAAAGAAAATAGTGTAGTAAACGTTGCTGCCGCCATGTTTTTTCGATTTAAAAATGTAAACAATAAGCATATGTAGTAAATTACCTATTGCGTATAAAGTATGTATGAAATCAAAAGCGGGTATCGATTGCACGATTACCATAAACGATTGTAGCTAATATCCTTGAATACACGCATTGAATTTCGACATAAAATTATTGTTCATTCATTAACACTTACCGCTCAAATCTTCGATGGTATTTAGCTTTTTCGTCGCCATTCTCACGTTGTACGTGATCACAACACAATAAAATACTGTTTCGTTGTTTATTTAACACTTTTCAAATATATCTTCGCGAACTTTTTGCGTAGTAAAATTTGTAGACAACAAAACGTCGACAAACGAACGAGACGTTTCTTTGTTGTTTTGTTGGCGAGGGGGGACTGAATGCCGAGAACGCGCGGGAGGAAATCACTCGATCAATCACAGCCAATAGGAAGACACGACGTCGTAAAGAAATGTAGTGATTGGCTTATTGACTTGTAAACAAAATTCAATGTTGCTACTTTAAAAAATAAATTTAAAAATACACTCGCTAACTCGCTTTGTAATATTCTTTTTGCAGTATATTTGTCTTTACAAAAATTGATAATTAAGTGAATTATAAGTAAATTCAATTGCTCTTTACATTTTCAAGTAGTACAAACAAGACAAATGCATTGAAAATATTTTATCCTCATGTTGTCTATGGAACAATGTCATCGACCTATATAAAGGCATTCAAAGACTATCAATCGCAATCAAAATTATCATCAAAAATAAAACACATTACTGTCAATTACAATTTTATAATGTGTACGAACTTTTTACGTATACGTACGTACAGTTATGAATTTCATTGCCTTACTGTGTACTTACGTAGTTTTTGAGCATTTACAAACTATAACGGTAGTCTTAGGTTAGTAACAGTCATAAAATTAATTCTTGTTTAATAAAATATTGTGTGCTGGTGGTTTGATAAAACTTTTTTTAAGTATTTAGCTTACGTATCTATTGTCAAGAGTGCCTCAACTTTGACTGTAAACTTTGAACCGTTTTTGTGACAAGCACCATAGCGTCGGCTAAATTTGAAAACCTCGTAACTTCGTTCTTGAACGACAACCTTTTTTAATCATCCAGCGCAATGTCGGGCAATTAAAGCTTGAAATATAATTTGCAGATCTTCTTTTAGTTATAAAATAAAAGTTTAGATTGTGATGTAATTATTCCTAATAATACTGTTTTTGTACCAACTCAAAAGTACACATTAATGAAGGTTACGGAAAATGTTATGTATGTTCTTACCTATTAATAATATTTATTTATTCTATTCATTGACTTACAATTATATGGACGTCGGGTCCGCGCTAAAAAGTGTCCGCACTTGTAAGGCGCTAAAATCGTATACAGAGCGCCAAACTCCGCTTTAGTCTTCATTTGTTCTACTGACAGCGCGATACTGCGATGACATTACAATTTAAATTTCGAATAGGTTGACCTGGGACATTTTTTTCGTGGTTTTTGTATTAGACCCGTCGTCCATTTATTTGTAAGTCAATGATTCTATTACTAAAAGTTTTCATTGGAAATAATCGAGTCACTTGTAAAAAGCAGGCTATTTTTTAGTAGTAGTGGATTTGTTAACAGGTTATAAGGGGCCATTCATTATCCTGCATTGCAGTCTGCCTTTCCGTCCACCGCGTAATGCAGAAATATTAGTCGCAGCGCGCAAGCCATCCTGCAATTCTATAATACGTCCTGGCAGACTTCATACGTGGGCTATACGCAGAATAGTCTGTCAGAAATCTCTTGCCTGCGAGGCGGACTGCCATTCAGGTTGTGAATGGGCCGTTCAAGCTTTAACGGTTTAATAGACATCCCTATCGTAAGTGAATAATCAAATCAAGTGTTTTGTGCAGAGAGTTAAAAGATCTGTCATGTTTCGTGACAAAACGTAAATTAAAAATAAAATTTTGCATCACGCACACGTTTTTCTAATAAATAATTAACCGATCAATCATCAATATTGGTGGTATCAATCGGCTTTAAAATCATCGTGCACATTTTTTTTATGACAACACCAGTTATCTCTATTTTGTCTATAACTCATTTTCGCAAAATTGGCTGATGACGTACACTTTCTAACCGCTGCATTGTAACAAATTTATTATACACAAATATCAAAATGAGCGTAAAAACTGGTGAAGATGATGCCCTGTCTTCTAGAAGTCCAGGTGAAATCGATAGTCCACGGTAAGTTCTAAATTTCACTCATGAAATTAATGAAATTTCGGTGTACACATGATATGACAGCTGATTTAGAGCGGTAAAAGTTGAAATGGCGGCAAAGCGAATTTTACGTTATAATTTTATTTTAACGCAAAAGCACTTAATAATTGTTTTTTTCAGCAGCAAAAAGATGCGTTTAGAGAATTCTATGCGTAAAGGATGGAGTTTAATGGACAGAAGGACCGATCAAGAGGTAAAAACTCATGACGTGGATTACCTTCCCGCTTTTTTCAGTTTTCGTTTTTGGTTAGAAGTAGTATAATTACGCCAATATTTCGCATAATACAGTACCAGAATCTTATTGAGATATTGCAACAATGATTTAACATACATATCGTCTAAATTGGCTTCAAAAAGTATTTTGTATTAATGCATCCTGTATTTTGTATGAGGTTTTAGTCACGCGTTTCAAGAGCCCTTGTTATCAGATATTATAATAAAATATCAAGCTTTCTTGTATTATTGACGAACTAAGTGGTTAAAACTCTGGGTGCGGCTCGACGAAGTTTCGGGTTCCATTCCCAGCGAGACGAATTTATGCAATGAACTTTCTAAATTGGTTCCCGGAGTTAATAAGTTCTGATACTTTTGAATATTATTAGACACATGTTCTGTCTCGCAGCTGGGCAAAGACCGGACAGGGATGTCCCGGTTTCGGGCAACATCTGGCCAAACCTTTAAAATAGAGTTGGGTTTTCGGGCTTCCATTCCCTGATTATTTTACACTCACTTTGTGTTAATCTTGGCAGTAGAGCTCCTTGTGAAAGAGTTCGTCCAGGGCAGTACTGCCACCTTACCTATTTCTGCCACCAAGCAGTACTGTCAGCATTACTGTGTTCCGGTTTTGAAGAGTAGGGCTGCTGGCGAAATTACAAGCACATGAGACTTGTCAACTTATATCTCAGGGTGACGGGAGCAGTAGTAGTGCCCCTGAGATCTTTGCGATTAAAGCTTTAAGTGGATACAATCAGGCACACAACTTGTTTGTCCTGTCACTTGATTTTATAAACAGAAACCAAAACTCTTCGTACTCTCTTCTGTACAGTACAAGGGTTTCCTTAGTCTGGTTGCCTAGTCTTATAATGGCATGGATTTGCCAATGGCACAAACGTGAGGCACTAGCCGATTGTTTCCAAGGGCATGACAGACATACAGCGAAGGAATGGTATGTCATGCAGAGAGGTTCCTTTCGTGCACCCCTGCACTGTACAACAGACTCTGATGTTTCAAATAAAAAAAAAAATGGTAAATGTTATTTACAAAGAGCAACCCCTAGAGTTTCTTGCTCATTCTTCTCAGGGGAATCTGCTTTACGAATGAGCGGTAGAGTTTAACCATTGTGATAATTTCAAGTGTAATAATGCTTACCTATGAAATAAAGATTATTTTGAATTTGAATAACATATCAATGGTTTTTTAAAAATAGTGGCATTTATTAAAAACACTTGCGATGATTAACAAAACAACTGAAACGTATCTGATGCACCGTATCCTTGTCCAATGTTGTCATTGAGTTTTATTAACCAATGAAAAGCTTGTTGTCTTAGTTAAAAAACATTTAGGACATTCTGAGTAAAGTTGTGTCTTCTTCATCCTGTCCTTATCTCACTAGATGGGGTCGGCGCAACATAAGTATTTATTTTTTGTCCACTCTCCCCTATCAGCCGTTATTTCCACCTAAACCTAACATTCTTCTTGTCACGTGACATTCTTCCCTCCGCATGTCCTTACCTCGCTTAACCTTTTACTCATCTTTTCAATCACTGCCACTTTTCATTACCCAGCATTCTGATCCATACAGTAGTAGAAAGTACTGAAGTTGTGTAATAAGCAAAATTAAAATATTTTTATATTTGGGCCGATATTTTTGGTAAGCAGTGTTATTAATTTATTTATTTATTAACCTATTTTATACTGACATTTAATTTAAAAAATATTAAAATTATATTGACAATTATATTCATGAATTACTTAAACTATAACATCAGCACATCCTGAAGACGTATCTATCCCCCAGATCTATCCATCCGGCTCTGTCCCTTGTTAGCCTAGTCCGTAGAGATCCACCTATTTTTTTAAAGTCGTTGGACCATCTTTTAAATGGACGACTTCTTTTCCTCTTGGCGTTTTCTCTTGGTAACCATTCTGTTACTTTTCTGGCCCACTTTTCTATTTTTTCCCTGTACATGTGGTTAGTCCAAATCCACTTTTGCGTTTTAATTTTTGTGGTGACATCCTCCAATTTGATGATCCTTCGTATGTCCGTAGTTTCCATTTTGTCTCTTAGAGAAAATCTCTCTATAACAAAGTAATAGTTCAGAAAAAAGTGTTATTCGTGTTGTAATGACTTATGCCTTATTCAGTTTTGACGCTTCTATAAATTTTGTATTCGTATTTAGAGAGTGTTTTAACGCGGTCTATTGTATGTTTTTTTTATAATACCAAGTGACGACACGAACAAGTCGTGCGCCTGGTGGTAAGCGACACGCCTGTCCATAACAGTTGCTGTGCCACTCAGAGCTTAAAATCGCAAAGGTATTAGGGCAGTGCCACAGCGCCCGTCACCCTGAGACATAAGTTGACAAGTCCCATGCGCCTGTAATTTCACCAGCACCCTTAGAGCGCGTTCCCATTATTTCGTAACGTTTTATTTATCGTTGGATAACTGTCGTGTCTGGTTGTTCTCACTAGATCGTGACGACAATTTATCGGTTCACGGCAGCCACCTTGTCGTTTGTCGGCAGAATCAAAGTCAAAGTCAGATAATAATTTATTCCATAGGTAAAATTTTTACACTTGAAAACGCATTGACTTACAATTATATGGACGTCGGGTCCGCGCTAAAAAGTGTCCGAACTTATAGGGCGTTAAAATCGTATACAGAGCGTCATTCACGCTTTAGTCTTCGTTTGTTCGACTGACAGCGAAGCAAGCAAAATTGGACAGTACTGCGATGACATTACAATTTAAATTCAACGTTTTAGCTTTTTCATATTCCTTTACATGTTTAAATAGGTTGACTTGGGACATTTTTTTCGTGGTTTTTGTATTAGACCCGTCGTCCATTTATTTGTAAGTCAATGTGAAAACGTTATTTTTTTAAGCTACTGCTCGTTCACTACGCCGACCTCCCTGAGAAGAACGAGCAAGAAACTCTATGGATTGCTCTTTTCAAATAAACTTAAATGCTATGGAATAACACTTTGAATCATAATTGTGTGGAATCTAGACTCTCGTTGTATTTCCATACTTCTTTATCTAAAACATACTCTTCAATTTTGTAATATGACTTTTGAAAGAAATCGTTTCCAGCTGCGATTATCTGTCGTCACATTTTTGTCGTGTCGTTTTATTTATTCAGACAGTCCGTCGTAACATCAAGGAAGTCGTGAACGACAATTAATCATGTTGTTCTATGTGTGAACAAGTACATTTTAAACTGCACGACTATCGGTCGTCACGACATAATGGGAAGTCGCCCTTGCCCTTCTTAACCGGAACGCAGTAATGTTTACATTACTGCTTGGCGGCAGAATTAGGTTAAGTGGCAGCACTTCCCTGAATATGTATTAATTAAATTTTTATTGAATTGATATTCAATTATTTTTTGTGAAAATTACTCCACTAGTTTATTATAATGAATAGCGATATCTCTCGCCAGGACTGGTAGCTGTAAAGGTACTAACTGGATGATAAATCTGTCAAAGATTTCTCATAGATGGCGCTACGACTAAAAAGTCGTTGAAAGACCAAGTACAAACACACGACGCAAGCACATAGAAAAATTCGTGAGGTCCGTTGGTTCGTTCCGTGGCTTAGTTGGTATAGCGTCTGGCACGGTATGCAAGAAGACGTCGGTTCGAATCCGACCGGATCGAAGGAATTTTTCTGAGTGTTTTTTCTGAGTGTTCGATCTTTGTATTAATATGTATGTATTAGTATTTTTTCATGTATGAGCCTTAATTTGTATTAACGAAATCATTATACCATCAGGTACTCCAAGAGATGGGTGTAAGTTTGCTAGAGCCAGACGATGCGGAAGCTCATCACGATACCAGCTTGGTAAGTGTTGTTTAACTTTATTCCAAATTCTATAGTTGCGATCTGCCGTCCACCAACTAAAACGCGGTAAAGTGACAAATGGTCAAATATCCGTTTTAATTAGAAAAAAATAGAATAGAATAGAATAGAATATCATTTATTTCTTGTAAATATGGTAAGTACAATATAAATTAGATGTTACAAATTAAAATAGAGTTCAGCATATTTTGCCAACAAGCGGCATAGAAATATTTCAATAGTCATAATATTTGTGATGAAACATGTCAAATATAAAACTTATCAAAAATACAATTAAATGTCAGAAATTTATAAAAAAAATAATTTATAATATGATTAAAATTAAATTGTCACAAGTTATCATGCAGGAAATCACTGACATTGTAATCAACCTTATCCCTTCCTCTCCTTTCCATCAGCGGACCACCCGTGCCGGACTGCGTTGCCACAGTTGGACGGTCAGTTCAATACCGTCCCGCACTAAAAAGTTTGGCAATTCGTTTTTATGCCGAACCATCAAATTGTGGAACCAACTCCCGGCGCATGTATTCCCTCCCCTCTATAACATCGGGTCCTTCAAACGTAGTGTGAAGAAGCATTTGGCCAGACCGGCAAAATGATAGTGACGGAGTGAAGATATTTGTGTTTTCCATCCGTTACTCTCATCTTTGGACTGTATTCGCACTTTCCATCAGGCGCGGTGCAGTCATTTTGCCGAGTCACAATAAAAAAAAAATAAAAAAAAAAAACATTTTTCAATCAATAGTGATGTCAATTTCTTTTTAAATAATGATAATGGTAGTGATCTTATGTCTTCCGGTAGTTTGTTATAGATTTTAGGAATAAAGCACCAAATTCTGTTTTAAAAACAGTTAAAATTAGTCAACGTGTTCGGCTTATGGGTACCTAACGATGCATAGCTGAAATACCATTAAACAATTTCCATATTCTAAAACTGGGTTATGGTTTTTTTATGATGATCTCAAAAACATTTTATCACTTTACCGCGTTCTAGTTATCGAACGGTAGCGATGCCAGATCTATGGATGTACTTGTGCCATTTACCACGATCCTGTGCTAGTCTCACCCACCTGCAACTTTGGCAATGTCGTCCACCCGTCTCGCCACACTACGTCACACGTTTCTATATCCAATTCTTGGCCAGATTTCGTTGGAAGGCGAGCGCGGTCACTGTAATTCTCGAGCATTCGCGAACCTTCTCGCGGATTCCCCAGAATTCTCTCGAAAGCGCGACTATTCCGCAAAAGACGCGTGACTTATTTTTTGGCTCATTCAAGTTCATTATGCTATGTAGAGTATTGATTGCGCCGGTCCTTTGTGGGTTATACTGAAGGGACTTTGTAAGTAAAACCTCCTTGAGACTGCTGACTTGACTTTACTTTACTAATTTTGGAAAATACAAAATAATTGATGTGCACAGTCCGGAGATTCACTACGCAATGAGGACGCCGCCCGGTAGCTGCTGCCTGTTGACATCTGTAGGATCCATTGCTAATGCATATTCGTCAGGCGTCACGAATGGCCTGAACAGTATCGTTACAAAAATTTGCTTCCATTCCGTTCCGCCGCAATGTAAATTGAGCCTTAAATTTAGCAGAATTGGTGCCGAAGTGTATGGTGTGATTTTCTGGCACATTATTATTATTGTTTCCAGCACAACAAACCCTCCCTAAAACGCAAGCACAATCAAGAAAATATAAATCCTAATAAGAAAAGCTCACCCAACAAGAGCCCTAGCAGCCCTAAAACTAGACTTAGCCCTGGACCAGGACCTTCCAAAGTGAAAAGTCCACGGAGCGCTGATAAAAGTAAGTATATAAGTTCTGCGCCTGGTGGTTAGGGATAGGGATACACATTACGATTCTATTTTTATGAATTCAAATGTATACGATCTAGTCATTTCTTGTATCGATACATTTCAATGCGATTTAGTAAATCGATTCAACAATCGTCTCGATCAGCCTTTCCCAAAGTGTTGGGGGCGGTAAGAGACCCAGAAGATTCAGAAGATCCAGAGATTTGTAATTTCATCTAGGAAGACTCTTAGACACCGACTGAGCTCTCGAGTCTCGACTACAACTTGTGAACATCAACTAATATTAATTAAGAGATTGCTCAAACTAACTCGGTTCGATATTTCTCTCTGTGTAGTTATGAACTATATATCTGTCTTTATATCTGTCCTGTTTTATTGAATAAATAAAATAAAAATCATGTCAATCGGTCGCTCCGTTTCGAAATGAAAGTAGACACAAACAAACAAATAAAAAGACAACAGACACAGTTTCGCGTTTTAATAGTTATTAGTATTCCTAGATAGGTAATTTTTGTAGATAATAGACCGCGGATACATTGCTTATGCAATCCTATATAAACAACGTAATATTATAATAGTACGTCCCGCCACTTGATACAAATAAAAAGATATTATTTCCATTTATTATATCTTATTTTTGTCAGGTAAACCTCTTCAACCAACAGAGAATATACTGGAAACAACATTGGTATCAGACTATCAAATCGACGAAGAAACGCCTCTCGGACAATCCGTCAGCGCTACCTACCTCCCCGTTGCACAGAGTGGCAGCGCGAAGAAACACAAAGGCAGCGTTACACGTAAGTTCACATATTTGCCATAAGTCCTGAAGTCCTAAAACTCCTGTTGATCTTCTCACCTAATGCTACTCCCTGATGGATGTACGAAGTTCCGTACCTGGAAGGCACATACCAGAGGACATCAAATCTCTCGGAGCCAGGAAAATCCTTCATTCTTCAATGCTGTCGGCCTTGGCTCCGAATTGTAATTAGTGTAATTAGTGATCACAATAGATCAGCTGATGTTCGCAGTGATGAGGAGCTAATTCAACTGCCTCCGTGGCCGAACGGTTACCATGCCGGACTGCCACGCATAGGTCCCAGGTTCGATTCCCGGGCTGGGAGAAATATTTGTATGGCCTACATTTATTTCTCTCGTGAGTTTGGGTGTAATTTGTGGTTGTCTATGTGTGTGTCCATGGCACCCGCGACACAGGGTTTCCCTAGTGCGGGGCTATGTTGAGTGTGAGCGTTATTATTAAAAAAAAAAAAAAAAAAATTACGAAGGCTGCGGCCGGAGGACTTAAAAAAAAACAAAAAAGATTTTATAGAAACTAAAATTTAATTAAAATAATTCCTAAGCTAAACAACAAGAGTGGTTGCGATCGATGCAAGATCTACAATGTCTTTTTAACATTAAATTTATTTTAAACATAATTAATTAGGTTACGCGGGTTTTTCGATATCGCTGACTCGTCGCGTGGTCACTGCGCGTGTACGAATCTATGTCGCAATATCTATTGCGGCTTCAGCTGTTTACGTGGGGTGCATCTATGTAACAAGCTGCATATGCCCCGAATGACACCACCCTAACAATAATAAAGTGTTTTTCAACAAGAACTTTGTTTTGTAAATCAAAATAAAACAATAAAAGATGACAATGATTCAAATATTTATTGTATTAAAAAATGGAAGGTTTGGCAATTATGAATGAAAAATGATATCTGATAAATGTCCACCACGACCACAGTTACAGATGTCGATTCTTTCATCAAAGTTTTTAATCGCTTTTTGACAAAATGGTGGGTCTATTTCGTTAATCACGTCAGGAATTTCGAGTTTTAAAGCTGCAATCGATTCGCTTGGCTCCGTATAGACTCTGTCTCTAACATAACCCCATAAAAAAGAATCCAGCGGTGTTAAATCATATGATCGAGCTGGCCACTTAACGGCTGAATTTCGTGAAATTATGCTATTGGGAAATTTAGTTTGCAATAAGTTCATTGTTTCGTTGGCTGTGTGACTTGTGCCGTTGGCATTGGGCTGTTATTTTTTCGAAAATTCGGCTGGAAATGCGGTTACGGTCAATCGATTACGCTGTCGAGAGACGTTAACAACTCAATTTTGGCCACAAACATGTGGTTTCAACAAGACGGTGCCACAAGTCACACAGCCACCGAAACAATGAATTTATTGCAAAAATAAGGTATTTAATTAATAACTTTTGTAACAATAGTGAAAAAATAGGGTGGTTTACTTTAATGTTAGACATAACTGGCTGATGACTCTACCACCTCAGTCAACCGTGGCCATGGAACCTGTAAAGGGCCCGAAACGGCGGTTTGTTTGAGAAAAAAAAAAAACAAATAGACGCGATTTGAATTTGGAAAAATAGTTTTAGGGTCGTATTCTAGAACTCTACTCAATGCTCAAGTCAGGATTGCACTGGAAACAAGCACTGGAAATACGACCCTAATGGCAGAGACTTGAGTATGATATCGAGTGCTTTAAACCATACTCAAATCCTGACTTGAGCATTGAGTAGAGTTCTAGAATACGACCCTTAATTTCCTATGTGTAACAATCGACCCCAAGATCTAATAAAGATATAATAAAAATAAAGTTATAAAAGAGAAAATGAAGTTTTTTAAAAAAAAATGGTTAAATCAAAATGCAATGAAAGTTTCTATATAAAATATGTCTTCGTATCTGTATGTAAGATAAATAAACTACTTAACTATCTAACAATTTAAGTACCTACTTAATTTTAACTATTTTTGTTATCTGGCATATTATTTATTATTTAAATCAGAGGTTACCAGACTTTTTTGCTCATAGATCACTTTCAAAATGTAGCTGGTTCCGGTGGACCCCCTGCAGCTACATTTCTAGCATATTCCCAAAACTCGACAAAAATGTGAAGATTAGATCTAACTGTGGAAGTTTGCAACGCAAATTGCTGAGTTCCAACCACAAATTAATAGTTTTCGAAAAAAAAAGTGAGAATTTAATTTATTGTGCTGTGAGTGGACGTCAAAAAAGTAAAGATACGTTGTACTGAACATGGAATATGCAAGTTTTTACAAGTAACAGTCGCTGAGCTTCTTAAAATATTATCTGCCTGCGTTGATAGGTGAAGTTAAGCCAACATTTTGGTTCACTATCGAAAGCAGATAAATTTTAGTGGGCCCGCTTACGAATTATGAACCTCATTTTTTTGTTACGCCAACGTAGACCCCTTTGGGAACTAAGGATTTAAATATTGCATTTTTTTCCTCAGCACTCGGCCGGGAGGAAGAACTAATAATTTCCCGTCGATTGCAATCTTCTCCAACCGGTACCGACTCGTTCTCAGCGTTATCAGATGAAATGCTGCTCAGTGTCTTCCGCTGGCTGCCAAAACGAGCGCTCGCGCATTGCATGCTGGTCTGTAAAAGGTACGTGACTCTACCGACAACAGCTTTTTTGATACAGGCTGTAAGTAATAATCTCCGATCATTATTTAATGGTTGTCGTCATTGACTTACAAATAAATGGACGACGGGTCTAATACAAAAACCACGAAAAAAATGTCCCAAGTCAACCTATTTAAACGTAGTGACATGTAAAGGAATATGAAAAAGCTAAAACGTTGAATTTAAATTGTAATGTCATCGCAGAACTGTCTACTTTTGCTTGCTTCGCTGTCAGTCGAACAAACGAAGACTAAAGCGTGAATGACGCTCTGTATACGATTTTAACGCCCCATAAGTTCGGACACTTTTTAGCGCGGACGACGTCCATATAATTGTAAGTCAATGGTTGTCGTACTTTAATTATATGAATGTTTTTTATAATACTTAGTGATGGGACGAACAAATCATGCGCCTGGTGGTAAGTGACATGCCTGTTCATAACAGTTGCAGTGCCACTCAGAGGCTTAAATCACAAAGATCTGAGGAGCACTGCCTCTGAGACAAAGTTGACAAGTCTCATGTGCCTGTATTTCACCAGTACCCTTGCCTTCCAAAACGCTTTCTTATAGTTTGTCGGAGTAAAATGACATTTGTAGGGTTGCCAATTTTCATAACATTTTCAATAGTTATGTAGTTGTTGTCGATAATTTTATCGATAGATAGTGAAACAAGATAAAATTTTGCTAAAAATTACTGAATTGTGAATGTTACGACGTTCTAATGATCACTAATTGGGTTATTGCCTTCTTTATTCTTATTTTGACAGTTGGTCTACTAGTATCTAGATCAATTTTTATTCATATATATTTTAACAAGAATAGCCGGATTTGATTATCTATACTGAATCTCCTCTTTGTGTTTTTCATGAACATTGTTGTATATGTATGTATGAACTTACAAAAATGGACAAATCAAATGATCTTGTGCTCAGTAATTTGATGAATAATGAGTTGAGGATGATTCAAATGAAACAAGTTGGGCTATTTATTCTATAAGAGTAACCAATATTCAGTCGATAGTCGATAGAATATTTATCGATTGCAGTCACTAGCTGCTTGTAAGCTGGCAACACTTTTGCGTAACGAATTTTACTCTGTCTTTAAAAAAGACAGTCTATAATTAGCATAACGTCTGGCACGGTATGCTGGGATACGTTGGTTCGAATTCAACCACATCAAAGCGAATTTTTTGTAAGTGTTACTTGTATAGTGTTTTACAAATAACCCAGTACAAGTGAGTTAATAGTTAACAGTTCGAATGTTATATTAATTTAACTATCTAGTAAGTATTTCAGTTTTTAATTTTATTTTAAATTTCAGATGGCACAGAGTAGCTTGCGACGAAACACTATGGCAAAGACTGGATCTAGGCAATAAGACATTGGCTAAAGATGCTCTTGCCAGGATACTAGCCAGGAAACCTGTTATAGTTAGGCTAGCTAATTCTGAGGTATGTACTTTCTAAGAAATTGTTACGTAGGCGTCACTTGAATGAAAAAAAAAGACTCACACGGTGTTGCCCACAGAACAATAAATACAGTAGAAGTGATTAGTTAGCATGCGACACGTGACAAGTACAGGTGTCGAAAGACCTACGTGAGCTCAGTTCGCCATTTTCGCTTTGTATAGCATGGTTGTGTTATTCTTTCGTGCAATTTCTCTAAAATCCTAGAAAAATGCCTGATTGTGTATGCTGGAGGTAGTCATTCAGTTTCACGACGTCCGTGAATCGCGGGTCCGTCGGGCCTGACTTCGGCCCTGCTGTTGCTGTAGCAGAAAGTAATAATTTGCTATATTTGGGTATATAACCAGAAAGAGACGAAATGTCATTTAAGTTGTTTGCAAACTATTCTGCCAAAGCATTACGGTGAAAACTGCGCTCCGATTGGCCAGCCAAGGGCCAGCCCGAACTCGAAACAATTGACGAGTGTCATCAATTGTTGAAGTGAAACATCGACCACTTTCAACTTGAGCTTTGCTATAATGGACGAAAATTGAATATTAAAATATTTAATTACCGATGAAATGTGATTCCGTTTGTTTTGTAATTAGATATTTTGCTGTTTTTGAGTGCAAAAATGATAGCGTCGCTAAAAATATCACCCGTAGTGGTAATTCATATCACCGTCTTAGTTTAATAAATTTTAAATTTCCTGTTTATCGAAAGTAAGGCTTATACCCCTGCCATATGGTCGCTTATTTTTTGGAAATCTTAATGACTCCAATTCGTCGTTGTTCCGCAACTAACCGCTAGATGACAGCACATTGATTGAAATTTCAATATAATATCAAAACGTCGTAACTTGCAATAGGTATTGATGGTATTTAACTTCCAACGATATGTCAACAGGGTAAAGTTTCAATTATATTAACAATCCAGAATTTGTTATTTCTTTTTAAATTTGAAGCTGCCAGAAACTACGACCAATCAATATCAAGATTTTGTAATGTTTCAAATAAAGAATGTGTGAGTTTTGACGACAGCGGTTCCGATAGTAATCGAGGCTTAAAACACTTCCATTGTTTGTTTTCTTTCGTAGTAAATCCCCTCCTGAACAAATTGTCTTTACTCCGACCAACCCAGGTTCGAAGCCTTTTTACAGACTTCCAGATAGACCATGGCAATTCTTGTCCATTACGAAGACTCACAGAAGACGAGATAGATAGATAGATAGACAGAAAATTCTTTATTGTTAGCACCATATACATAGAGAGATTACAGGACAAAAATTAAACACATTAGCAGAGTAACAATTGGCAGTCTTATCGTTTACAGCGATTTCTTTCCAGACAACGTTAGGATGGAGAGAGACTAAACATGAATAAAAGAAGTGGTCCTAGATATAAACATTTACACTTTCATATACTAATAATATATATGATAGTATGTATGTGTATATATATGTGTGTGTATGTGATATATATATACACACATATATATACACATACATGTGGATTCAACAAGACGGTGCCACAAGTCACACACCCACCGAAACAATGATTTTTTTTAAATTATTGCAAACCAAATTTCCCGACCGCATAATTTCACGAATTTCAGCCGTTAAGTGGGCAGCTCGATCATGTAATTTAACACCGCTGGATTATTTTTTACGGGGTTATGTTAAAGACAGAGTCTATACGGAGCCGATCGATCGATTGCAGCTTTAAAACTCGAAATTCCTGACGTGATTAACGCAACAGACCCACCATTTTGTCAAAAAGTGATTAAAAACTTTGATGAAAGAATCGACATCTGTAACTGTGGTCGAGGTGGACATTTATCTGATATCATTTTTCATACATAATTGCCAAACCTTACTTTTTTTAATACAAAAATATTTGAATCTATGTCATCTTTTATTGTTTTATTTTGATTTACAAAACAAAATTCTTGTTGAAAACCCCTATATATAATATCGCACTGCTATTACAATAGTGTTGTAACTCTACATATGTGAAATTTAATATTATATCATGACTGAACATTGACTTACAATTATATGGACGTCGGGTCCGCGCTAAAAAGTGT
>NW_020654229.1:1448642-1469629 GCF_003589595.1 Hyposmocoma kahamanoa | reverse complement strand
CTCTCTAAAACAGAATAATAAGGCATTTTTCTAGGATTTTAGAGAATTTGCACGAAAGAATGATACAACCATACCATACAAAGCGAAAATGGCAGACAGACAGATAGGTCTTTTGAGACCTATAGTTGGCATGCGTCAGACAAACTAACCACTTCTACTGTATTTATTGTTCTGTGTATGTGTCTACAACTGCCTATATGGCCGAACAGTTACCAAGCCGAACTCCACGAAGAACTTCCAGGTTCGATTCCCAGACCGGGAGACATACATGCATGGCCTACATTCATTTCTCTTGTGAGTTTGGGTGTAATTTGTGGTTGTCTATATGTGTGTCCATGATACCCGCGACACAGGGTTTCCCTAGTGCGGGGCTGTGTTGAGTGTGTGTTATTATTTCTTTAATATGAAATATAAGCAAGTCAGTTTTCATTCTTTGTAATATTATTCAAAATTGAGCTTGAACTAAAATGATTTTCTGTACTTTAACAAATATGCGTGTCAATAGATGGCATTGTGTGTTACAAACTAATTTATAAATTAACACTAAAAAGTTGTTGAAAACCAAATACAAAGATTCAATAACAAGCACAGAGTAAGAGATTCGTGAGGTCTGCTGATTCGTTCTGTGGCTTACTTAGTATAGCGCCTGGATGGGTTAGTATAGTAGGCATCTGTTCAAATCCAGCCAGATCAAAGGAATATTTTTGTAAGTGTTCGATCATTGTTTTAACAATTATAGTGCATTAATATAAAAATTGGTATATAATATGTTGTGAGTAAATAGGTACTGTGTGTGGTAAAAAAAACACTTGAGATACAAGGATGTTCTGAAAACGCATGAAAAGTTGCAACTTTGACCCTTCAAGGTGGGAGATGCAGTCGAGTTGCCGTTCTGGATGGAGAACTCAGGTGACAAAATTTAAGGAGCAGAAACTGTCAGACCTGGATGCGAAAAGTGATGCTCTCAAGACTAAGACACCTGCAGCCATCTTTTATTACATGTTGACAATGTCCTTACGTGTCGCCACTGTTTGCGAACATTTACCAATAAGATTGGCTACTGTAGCCATCTAAGGGCACATGAAAAAGCAAACTGTAGCTGGAACCGGCTAGGACGTACACACTGTGCGCGGTGAGCCAAGCTAATATAGTTACACATAAGAGTAAAACTATTTTTTCTGGATTTAAATCACGTAGACGCTGAATGAGCCAACCGTGACCATGGGAGCTGCAAACCTTTCTGGCCCGAAACGTTGGTTTGTTTAAAAAACAAATATACGCGGCTTAGATCCGGGAAGTCTTTTATTCCCAATCAGAGTAAAGTACATAATATGTTACTTCCAGGGCGCATACAAGAACTACTACATACATCAAGTTATTCTTCGACTTGGATAGGCAGGGCCTAGGGCCTTTCACATAACCTATTTTTATTATAAAATTTTTGCAAACTATTTACATAGTTAATGCGAATAAAAGATGTATACTCACAGCTGTAAAATATTAAGGTTATATTTGATACGGTTTCACGTATTTTTAATTAAAACAAACAAAACCAATTTAACAATCGCGTTCCGTTTCTTTTTTTTTTTTCTTAATGAATGGCTTGTGAGACTACAAAGCCTCAATTCTGCCAGTGTCCGTTTTCTAGCTTCATAAACGTTATGGACGGTGTGTTAGAATTTTGTTTGGTGACTCAGAGGGAGAATCGAAGAGACTTTTGCACAAATTGAATTCTAGAACAAAGGAAACGGCACAAATTAGACAATACAAGTCGTTAGAACATGTATATATGTTAAATATAGTGTTAGTGCATGAATAATATTTACAGTTTAATATGATTTACATGTATGAATTTAAAAAGAATATGATACATTTTTGGGTGAGAAGATAGGGCCAAAAGGCATTTAAAGGAAGTAGGACGAGGGATAGAGGGAGGGAGGATATCATATAGGGAACACCGTAATTTAGGGCAGTCAAAAAATATATGGTCCACGTTTCCTTCGTCTAGACCGCACTCACACAATGAGTTATCTTTTATCCTAAGTTTAGCCAAATGAATAGGAGTACACGCGTGATCTAAGCGAAGCCGGCATATTGTTGACGTAGTTTTTTTATCTGCTGTACGGAATTTGAAAAACCATGGTGTTGTAGGAATTTGGGGGCCCTTTTCTTTTTGGGATGTCTCCCAGTACTTCGACCAATCACGAAGAAGGGATTCTGGGAGTAGGCAAAGGTCGTGGGAGTACAAATTGGAGTGTTCAGTTGAACCTATGCGGGAAGCCAATTTGGCACAGGACAGTTTAAAAACAACGCGTACGCTTAAAATGAAAAGCGTGCTTAAATGCTTATTTTAAAAAGCAGACTTTTTTAAGTGCTTTTCGTTTAAAAGCCCACCTCTAGTGGCGATGCGAGGCGCGACGCGCATAGCGAAGTGACCGTTTACACATGCGTATCGTGCATCGCATCGCCAATCGCACAAATGTGTGAACGCGTTTCAACCACTCGACACGAATGTTCCGTCGATTGCTTCGACGAAACAATCGACAATAGTGTAGGTAGCTTTTTTAAAATAAACATTCTGAAAAAAGCAGCAACACAGTATTGACGTTTTAACCCGACTAATTTCAAAATCAAGCAATACTATGACTTAGCCCGTACGCCTTATAGCCGTTTAAATTATCATCATTATAATTATACGAATTTTGTTTGTTGTCAATCACGATTTCTTTGTTGCGATAATTTTATCAAAATAATTCACAAATTGAGGGTGTTTTTGAATAAACCCGCAATAGATGTTTGCAAAAATGCCGTGAGTGTATCAAATAGTGTCTCTTTCATCGGTTCTAGCCGTTATAAGGTGAGTTTTAGAGCTAAAATTGTAGATACAATGAATTTCTTTGTCGTTAATTCGTAATTACAACATCTTTTGTTTATTTGTCACCAGCGTGAAATAAACAGCAGTGCGAGAGTAATTGAAGTGTGTTAGAGCGTTATTGAGTTGATACGGTGTTAAAAATGGCGTTTTCATTTCGAAAAATTATGTCGAATATAAATTATTTTAAGAAATCTGACGAGGATGATTCTACTACAAATGATGGTTTTGTTGACCCCAATTCCGATGTTAGACGCAATACAGCTAATGTTACTAGTGGAGATGTCGAAATTGTCGAATTTGAACACACAGAACCGGACTCTACCTCTAAACAAGTAAATGTAGAAAATGATGCCCCATTAGTCATTGCCTCCAAAAAAGGCTCTCTATCCGACACAGATTTAACAAAGAGCGCGAAAAAATTAAAACGTCGTTCGAAAAAATTAAAATTGGATGTTCAAAAAGCTAACCAATCGTTTGATGAAAATTTCAAAACAGACCACCAATCAGATGGCTCAAATAACGACAATCCTGAAAACACACCTAAACACATATTTTTAGAGTCCAAAAGTGCAGAAGCCTTCACGGAACGAGTACGATTATTTGACTTTAGTTCGTCCTTTAACATTGATTCGGATGATCAGTCTTCTCCATATGAAGATAACATTGATATCCAGTCGATGACTGATACTGATGACGACATATCAATAGCATCTCAAGAAATATCAGGCGAAATCAAGATGTGTCGTAAAGTTGATGAAATTCTTAATGATAGCCGTGTTATTCCATCAACAACACCGGAATCTTTTGGCGACGTGGAAATGGGCAAAAGTGAGGAGGACCGTATTACTATTTTATCTAACTATCAGATGAAGTTTGACAAACTGGATTGCTTCCTGAAGAAGTTATTAACGGAGTTTCAGTTTCATATTGAAGTTTCAAAAATCTTCAACTCCTGGTCAATTGAACAAGATAACATTATTGAACTTAAATGCATTGATAAAAAGAATAACTGTGGACCCAGTTCGATCAAGTGGGACATGATAATTGAAAAGGAAGACTCCGTAACCAGGAACAAGTTAAAAAATAAACTTTTGACAATGAAAAATAATATTGAACAGTTTGTGAACACCAATCTCAAGAATCAGGGGAAGAAATCTCAAAGCGTTTCCAAAGATCTTAAGAGAACAGTATCTAAAACGAAGAAGAAGTTAAAGCACTACGATTTCCCAGACTACCGAGAGGCATTGATCAACCTTTTTTGTCCAAACACTGAACAAGATCCGTTACCTAACATTACAATGGAAGAAAAATGCACTTGCAATTGTCATGACACCAGTCAGGCTGATTCCGGAGTCACCAAATCTGAAGAACGTTCTATGTCAATTACATCATCAATAGGCAATTTTAGCCTTGACTCCTCTACTTTAACTGCATACTCTGAATCTCTTGATCAGATTATTAGTTACAATAGCTTCCAGGACACAAGTCTTTACTCTACATTGCTACAAAAAGCTGCAATAGAACGCATTACCTTCTATGTTCAAGTCCATTCAATCCAGTTAAAATCTGAATCGTCTGTTGATTATGAATCGAAAAACAAAATTGTTTTTCACTGTCCTTCCTGTAACGCTACGGAAGATGATGAAAACAACCTGTTAAAACACATTTTAAGTCAATATCACTGTGAAAAACTACACTTTTTGTATAAGACTGCTTATATAAAGAAATGTGTACAATCCGGCAAAGAGATACAACCGAGTACCGTTCTGAATCCAATGAAATTGTACCGGGATGATAATAAAGTTGTATGCTTTGGTGATGCTATGTATGCTTGCTCACTCTGTTTTGTGAATTTGATAATTGGAGAGTCAATATTGATGGCTCACTGTATGGAGGTGGAACATATTGAACGTAGGGAAAGGTTGAGTGAAATTTTGGGTTAAAGCACCTTATACTGGTTTTTATTTGCTCTTTGACAGAATAGGCTATTTGACTGTATACTATATTTTATAATGTTGTCGCAAATCCATATGTTATTTCAATGCTTTTTTGCTTTGGATTTGAAGAACCCCAAATGGTAGTTTTTAAGTTGAAAACACATAGTGAAATCCATTCCTTTGCTGCATTAGAGAGAAGAAAAAATACTTATAAAAGTAATTTAAAAATAAAAAATTAACTTTACTTCATATACAATTCAATAAAAATAGCCATAGCCCGTGATGGTTAGATCACACTATGGGCGCCTTCAAATTAGATGCTTATAGAAGCACTGCAGTGGCGCAACTGTGGCGCGGCAGCCGCGTGTTACGACAGTGGCATTGCGACTGCGTTTCCAGATAGTGTATGACTTATATAAGCGTCTAACTTGAAGGCGCCCTGTAAGTTAATAAATACATAAACACCCGAGCAAAAACGGTAAATACAAATCTAAAATATTCAACAACGTCACAACAATATAAAGCACAAATTTAATGTCTAACTAAATTTAATTGTACATAACTAATTCTGGTTAAGTGGTTTTGAAAAATTCGCAAACAAATAAACTGATAGCAATATATTTATATTTTTAAAGTCTCTTAATATAGAGTATAAATTAGGCTGTTTTATTTATTTGCTCGCGATATTATAAACAAATCGAGTTCTTACGTTTTCGCGATTGTTACACATTAAACATTCATAGTAAATATGTGTAGTAGTAGTGGATAGTTGGAAATTTTACTCTGCTATAAACAAGAACAGTCCAATCTCCTAAGAGCGCCTTCAAATTAGACGCTTATAGAAGCTCTGCAGTGGCGCAATAGCCGCGCCACTACTGATTTTCATACAATGTTTAGAAGCGCAGGCGTACAGCCACTATCGAGACATGGTGCCACTTTTGCGAGCAGTCACTGCAGAGTTTCTATGAGCGTCTAATTTGAAGGCGACCTCAGTGAAATCGCGTTTATTAAAAATAGTCTGAAATTTAAAACTAGCTTTTCGATAATTAAAAAAATAAAATAGTACAGGGTTTTAAAAAAAAAAAGCTGGTTACGGTTCTGTTGCGTATGTTTTTTAAACTAATTCTAATTAGGTTTCCGCTATATATTGGAAATGAAACAATTTTTTAACCGACTAAAAAAAGGAGGAGGTTCTCAATTCGACTATTGTATTGTTACGTATGTTACACGATTATTCCGGCATTTGTGAACTGATTTCGATGATTCTTTTTTGTTGGAAAGGGTAGTGGTGTCAGTAGTGGTTCTATTCAAATTTGAAGAATATATTCCACCTCTAAGGGTGACAAATTCGGAGATGAATCCGGTTTATCGGATTCTTCTTCACAGGTCCTATGGTCATGGCTGATGGAGATAGTAAACTCATCAACCGGTTGTGTTAAATATTAGGGTGGTTAAATATTAGGTTCGTCACAAGTTTCATTTCCTATAACAAGAATTTAAATTATGTAATTGATACGCAGTATAATAAACAGTCAATACAAATTAATAATAAAGACGTCAAATTGGTCTATGATTGAGCCACAAAGGACTATGGAATACATTGCCTTTGCTATTTACGTTACTATTTTTATCTCTTTTCCGTAATAACAATTGTGTCAAAGAGCAAATGAAAATAAATCTTAAAGTACAGTGTCTTGTGAGATATATTTTCGCCCTGTATGTGGCACTATATGTTTGAAGGAGCCACTTTAGATTTAAGGCATGATGCATGTTTTTTCTCCTCTACTGTTTGTTTTTTTTTAATCAAATTTTCTTTAAAATACAAAATACAGGTACTGTCTTCCCGCTTTAATAACATAAAATCAGAAAAAAAATTGCATTTAATGGTGGAGGAAAAAAATTATATTTTTATGAATTTAGAATTAGGTGTCTTTTTCTTTTTATTATAATTATTATTGATTATTTATAAAAGAAAAACAGTTTTTCGGGTTTGATTTATTTTCTAAATAATGACATCTAAAAAACTTGACTGCCATAATTTTGTATCTGACATTTTTAATTATCAGAAACGTTAAAACTGTATTTTGTTTATGAAATTTAGAAAAATCGTTTATTTGTATATATTTATTTACCAAGGATTATTTTTGTTTTGTTGTTAAATTTACTATTTTAAATTAGGCTTAAATTTTTTATATTTTAGGATAAATCAATCGATTAGTTATTGTTACTAAAATCTGTGGTTAAACTTTTAACTACATAATTTAGTAACACTAGTACATAAACTTAATTTTCAAGAAAACTAAAAACAACACTTGAATAAGGTGCTCAACCCACTGCCATTTGCGACGTGCCGTAAAAATGTGTTCATTGTTTTAATCCAATTTTTACCTGGATCTAGTTTTTAAGTTCTACTATTTTCGTTTTTGTGGGCTAGATTTTGTCAGCGTCTAAATAGATTCACTTTCATGCCAACAATGATTACTCACTGAAGCCATCTAAACTGAATAGAAATAACTATAATATCGAGTTTTTAGGTTTTTTCTATTGCTACACATTTGAAATTAAAACGTATTTTATTTTTAAAAAGTCGACGTTTCGAGCTCCGTTTACAGTCCAGGTGACCTTGGGACTTGTAAAGAGTCCGAAACAATCAGTTTGTTTAAAAAAATAAAAACATGCACGATTAAATTTTAAAAAATTGTTTCATTTCCAATGTTCAAGTGGCGAGAAAAACCTCAGAATTCGATATGGGAAATATTATAGTTTTTTTATATTAAATAGAATTGTTTCATATTATTGATTACAACTCCACGTTTTTTTTTCATCGTCACTTTATCATTAAGAATGCGAAATGCATTCTTGAAACAAAACTCAAATAAAAATCGCGGGCGATTTTATTTTTTTAAGTCCTAGGCAGCCATCTTTTACAACAGAAATCATCGTTGTCGTCATTAAACATCATGCTATTAAAAGATATGTAATAACTGTAAATAGCTGGTAATTCTGGCCTGCTATAAACGAAAATGGTCTAGTATCCTAAGACAAATCGCGCTTTTTAAAAATAGTCTGAAATTTGAAACTAGCTTTAACTTTCAATAATTAAAAAAGTAAAATCAAGACAGGGTTTTTTAGGAAAAAATAGACAAGTCACTGGTTTCGATTCTGTTGTGTATTTTTTAAAATTAATTATAATTAGGTTTTCTTGATTGTTGCGCGTTGTAAACAAAACTATTTTACTGCATCTAAAATGTGTATATTTGTTTTTTCGAACAAATCAAGGTTTCGAACTTTTTACAGGTCCCATGGTCATTCAGCCGAGACCGTGAGACCCGTAAAGGGCCCGAAATGTTGGTTGGTTTGAAAAAACTAAATATACGCGATTCGAGATACCCAAAAATGGCTTTTATTTGTAATTAATAATTTTTATTATAATATTTTTGTCACATTCTTTAAGTATAATAATTATTATATTGGTCCCGTTCGACTATTTTTTGCGCAAGTCGCCATCAACGTGACAAGGATCTCATGAAAACCAAAACACATCTGAAGTATCTCGATCTAGTGTTTACCGTCATTGTAGGCTGTGGCCTCCACTGAAATCATCTCAATTGTTTAGTCCATAAACGGGTTTATTCCAGCCAGTCTCGCTATCAACTCGAAACGGTTGACAGACAAGAGGGGAGTTGTAAGTTTGAAGCCTTTGTTTGTGTGTGTCTATATGTGGCTTCGTAGCTCCCAAACGGATGGACTGATATCAAAGCGATTTTTTTTAATTCGTAGGCTAATTTTATTTTGTCGGGATGGTTATTAATAGTCGATACTATCTCAGTTAAAATTTTTCTCGTTTTTCTCGTTTGCTTAGGTCGAGTGGCCGGGACGCTAGCTGTGTTTCAGAATTTACTTTTTTACAAACTAAATTATTTTAAAAAATGTGTATCGTATACTATACGTGTTCTATTTAGATCAGTTGATATTAAAAAAATCATTGGTACGTCTAAAGTACCTATTGAATACAGAGGTTTTCTTGTAAAATTTCGAGGGAAGTTTGTGTTTCTTTTCTATCGTGAAAGTTTTTAGGAGTCGTGTTTTTGTCGTATAAGTTATCAGTGTATATCCTCAATTGTGCTATATATTTTTTCCAAAGTGCTTTATTCAACACTCACTGTTGTGTGGAATTAACCAATATCCACTTGAGGTTGTATCGACTATTTAAGTCTACAACAGAGAACTGGAAACTGGACCTCAACGACGTGGACCTTATCTAAGTTTGAATCTCAAAAAAAGAAGTTTTTTTTTTATAAACACAAAGCACGTAACAGAATCGAAATCTATGTCAATAATGTGTTCAGAAAAGTGGCCAGTAATAAAACATTGTAGTATAAAATAGATAACGTTCAGAAATTGCATAAGAATGCTAAATCACCCTATTACGTAATGTCATTAGATTGTTATGGATTTATTTTTTCGCTTGTCCGAATGTAATATTTTGTCTGTTCAATCTGTTCTAGGCTCTGAGCAGGCAATAGAGAAACTTACCTCATAGAGTTAAATTCTTTTATCATTTTATAGTAACACTTTATATAACAGTGTTCAGCGTGGGAGCATTTATGGGAATAACAGAAGGTCCAAGATAACTTGACCCTGTGTCGCTAATTACTCTCTACTATCGAGTGGTCAACCTAAATTGGATCTTGACCTTCAACACTATGGGTACCTTTAAATTGTCACTTATAGAAGCTCTGCAGTGGCACCACTGTGGCGCTGCAAGCGCGCCACTGCTACTTTTCATACAATGTTTAGAAGCGCAGTTGCAGTGCTGCTGGCTATGTTTACAAAAAGTCACCTTCATTCCATTTCGCAACGATGTAAATTGAACTTCAGTGACTCTTATTAAAGGCAAATTCAGTTTCACACTAAAACTGACTTTGCCTTTAATAAGCTCTTATAACTGCTTTGAAAATTCACAGGGTGTTCCGTTGATTTTATTGTTTTTTAATTGTCATTGTGCTGCTCAACACATTAAACAAAATTGTTAAATATTGTAAATAAACATCCTCTATAGCAATAATTGTGACAGGAAGTAATTTGTCAATAATAGTGAAAATATATAGATTAAAAAATATATCTAATTTGTCCTTTTGATAAGATTTTTAGGGCGCCTTCAAATAAACGCTTGTAGAAGTGCTACAGTGGCGCGGCAGCCGCGTGTTTATAGAGCTTCAGCAGTTTTTAGTTCCCGTTTGTGACTTTAAAATTGCCGCGCGCATAAATTTAGCGGTGGCGCCACTGCTGCGCTTCTATCAGCGTCTAATTTGGAGGCGCCCTTAGGTTTAATTATTTTTCCGACATGTGACATTTCATGACATTTTATGCAAAATGGATTAAAATTAAAAAATAGTAAATTCATGATTTTTATCTATACAATGTACAAATAAAAAAATTGCATACTTCTGCGTGTTATAAAACAAACCGTTATTACTTTGTATCCGTTTCTTAAGTATTTAAAAAAGAAATGATTTAAGCCTACTTACAAGTGTATTTACTATAAATAACAAATCGAGCCAAATTGTAATATTTAGCTTGTATCTGGACAGTCAACGTCAGAAATCGCTTATTATTTTGAAATTTATAACGTTAAAATCTAATAATATAATAAATTCAATCAAATATTATGTTTATATAACTTTAAAGCCATGAACCAAATGTGCGTAGGGGTGGCTACGCATAGACAGTAGGAGTTGCTAATGTCAATGGGCAGCGAGGACCGTTAGGACTTTCAATCTCGCTGCATTTCCGCGTCTCGTGAAAAAGTCGGGACTCGATGCGGTCTGAAAACATTTGTCTCGAGTCTCGAAACTGCAAATAAAAATCCCGGAATGAAAGCTCTAATGACCACCTCTCACAAGTAGCTTGTATGTTCGTTTGCCTTCTACTTTACATAATAAAACATAACTAGGCAGAATGCAGATTCTTTACCGAAGCGACGCATTTTTTTTAAAACTTTTAAAATTTTTGTCAAGGCTGACCTTTGAAGCTGATATTTTTGCTTCGTCACGACCAATAGAATTTTTTATGTTACTTTCAAATTTCATCCATATCGATTGAAGAACGATCGAGTAATTACCGGTCGGAGATTGTGCAATTCTGCCGTCATTAGTTAAAAGGCCGCGAGCAACATTTTTTCAAAAATTTTGGTATTTAACTATTTTTAATTTTTTAATAAGGTATGAAGTTACCTCAATAGAAAAGTACATATTATTTCAATTACAATTTTCGCGGTTTTGAATTTTATCACAAACACCCTTTCATCTAACGGGCGGCAGAATTTAAGTGGATGTCAAGAAAGCTTTGCTTGCTGCGCTTCGGTAATTATTTCAATAAAACAAAGAACTGTTATTAGCGACTTCTGATGCTGACTGTAATTCCAGGAAGAGGACATTTGTTGTTCCCAAACGCAACCACAGATTATAAATGATATGTAGTAAAAAAGAACTACGGTTAAACTTAAAGTAATGAACAATAAAAAGTGATCTCATAAAAAATATACGCCTGAAAGAAATTTCACCAAGACTGACTTCTCAAACAAACTGTTCCATAAAAATGTGTTTAATATATTTTTGGGATTCGTTACATGTCAATAATATTATTAAAAAGTTGTATATTCTTTAAGATAATAATGTTCCTGGCTTTATAATGGAATACCAAGTTGTTTTCTTTGTTTTTAACTAATATCTGTTGTGTCATTGGGCAAGTGCCTCTATTTCCTTTCAAATTTCCCTGCTCTGCGCTATTACTTTCCATTTTCTTTGAAAACATTTTAGATTGTACTACCATCTCCAACGGGACCTGCCTTGATTTCTTTGAGCCCCCAGTCTAGGGATATCAGGGCACGAACCCGGATACAACACCTGTATGTTCCCGAAAACATGTTTTTCCAAGTTAATGGCTAACAAGTCCTGCTCTCTTCCATCTCAAAACCAAGATAACTAGATAGATTTTAATACGTCACGTCAGATCGCCGCGACGGTAATTTTCTTCTGCGAATCTGCGCCGCAAGTCCCTGGGCCGCGCTATTTTATACTGGCAAGATAGCAATACATCTGTCTCGCTCTTGCAATAATGTAGGACAGGTGTTTTGCTGTTTCGTTAGTAGCGGTCCATGGTCTAACCGCGCAGCTTCAAGTTACTGAATAGTTTTTAATAGGTGCATTTTAAGATTAATTTGAAATGGTTCTATTTCCTTGCTTACTTTTGAACTTCTGCAATCCATAAAACTTTTAATTATATTTTTGACTTGTCCCCTAAATGAAAATTATTGCCACCGCCTATCTTATAAATAATTTATTAATCATCAATAATAAAGTAATTTTAACTGATATTTAGCCTAGATTAATAAGCGTAATCTTAGGTTAAGATTTATTGATGTAACTTTTACGTAGAGTAGAATCGACCATCACGTTCACTATTGGACTGCAATTTGAGATCAAACTAAAAAAATGCAAGGTATTCCTGTTAAATGTTAAAATTACTATTAGTGTGACCGTGTAACGTACTTTACGCCTTAGGCCGCGGCGCGGCGAGAGGGGAGCTTGACTGTAAGTTAACGGTTTTGACAATTGTTAGCTATTGCGTAGAATATTTGCCTATTTTGCATGGCAAGTAAAGACTAAAATTTTTCATATTTTATGCATTTGCTAGCGACTATCGACTCTTAGTAACGGTGTAGAATCAGAAACTGTGCTCCCGCCCCTCGCCGCGCCGCATTTTAAGGCGCGGATTATCTTAAACAGTCAGATAATATACAAAACACAATTTTGAATTTTGACAGCAATCTTTAAAATGAAAAATGCACAAAATTATTCCTACCAAATTTGGTTAGTAAAGATCCTGTCAAACCAGAAGTCAACTAATTGTATTGCACATATATTTTTTTATAAATCTGAATTAATTTGACAGATATGAAAACTTTCCAATTATATCGTGGATATATATTTAAGCCACACGAGTGCGTTTTCATATTCATTTTGCGTTTTCAAATTTCAATTCATAGTGTAATCATAGTATGCAATATTAATTGCTCCAACACGCTAGCAGCAAAGTCCACACCTGTGCGCCTAAGTCATTTGTCCAGCAAAACGCCCGGACGTGCACTGGGGCCACGCGCTGTTGTCCAACATATTGATGCATGCACTATGGTGCTTAACGCATGCGTCAGTGGAAAGCGCACTGGTGTGGACTTAGTTTCATCATTTCTAATACCAGTAACCAATACATTTTGGGACCACTCTGGTATAACATATTTCTTATTTGAACTATTGAATTTACAAGCCAGAGTGTATTATTGTCCCATTTATTACGAATGGGCGTAACTTATAATTACGGCGGAATAAGAAGTTTGTCACACTTATCAATATAAGCCAGTCAGTAAAATCTTTAGGTTCATGTAACAAGAGCGAAAAACATTTGCGGAAGCGAAATGCACAACGTCTTTTTCGTTCTTATAGCATGGGCATTAAAATTTTTCTGATGGGCTCATAGCCGATTCCGCATTAATTAGTCCATAGTTTGTTAAAGTTTGTTAGCCTCGATCTGGTAAATAGTTACTGGTTCGCATTTGCGATGCGAAAAAAGTAATTGGTTAATATTTCGTGGTTTAACTACTCCATGTCACTCCTTGTATCTATATGTAGACATTTATCTACTCACTTGGAACACCCTATTCCGACCATTGGTAATAACACCACACTAGTAGAATATTTTCTCAAAAAATATATTATTGATTATCGTGGTAGTCAACACCCATGATACTCAATAAAATGTATATTGCAAAATCAAAACTTCAAACCTCAATTTCAAATTCTTTTAACTAAATTCATAAATTAAAAATATTAATAAGTGTGATGATAACTCCTTTAAATTGGTTGTATGTGGTTAATGTTTGGGTCTGTCTTCTATGAGCTACTATTAAATGCAATGCCTATGTTGTCGTCATAGTTGTAATTTACGATCATTATTGTTGTAAGGATCGACATAATGCCAGACATGTTCTTATTAAGATGTGTACTGTTTTTTTAGATCTGTCAAAGTAATCTAGATTTGGAAAGTAGTGTGATAGAATTAAACATCTTTGAAACAGTAATATTACATGTAAGCTTAGTATATGCTATTGTAAACGCATGTATGCTAGTTTAGCTTAACCGGGGAGGGGGGTAGCTGAAAAAATAAAAAATAAAATAAAAAAAATCATTTTAAGCTAGCTCTTCATGTAATACTAATTAATAAAGTAATATATAAGTTGAAAAAAGGAGTTTTGTGCACTTTTTAAAATTGAAATCATAAAACAATTGAAATTCATACGTAAGCTTTGAGTTTAATCAATTATTATGATAGTGTAATTTGTAATGTCTGTTTTTGTGCATTTGGTCATACATAAGTTGCTTTTTTTTAATACAAATTGTTGAACAGAAAACGGATTGAAATGGATTTTTAAAGATAATTATAATTTACATCGCTTTTATGAGATTAAATTGATCTTTGCCTTTTATTTGTTATTAACGTATCAATTTGTTAAGCTTTTTATGACCACATGCATTAACATTTCTTTTAGCAAAACATTGTCTCCAACGATTACGAGAAAATTGTATTATGCAAAAATCTTCAAAAGAAAAGTAAATTGTCAGGTGGTCTCAAATATAGGACATTTTGGCTCGTGAATCGAAATGGCTTCCGTGGGATATTGATTTTATTTTCTTACAATTGTTAAGCACTAAAAAATACACTGTATTCATTGTTTTATGTTATTTAGACTGTAACAAAAGCTATCCAATGATTAGGCTTTGCTGTGGCTCAGGATATTTAAGGTCACCTGTTCAATTTACACGTCTGTAAAGAAAATAACGTGTTTCAATAAAATTGAGGCTAAACTTTCAATTCTTAGAACTATAAATAAAAAACTGTGATTTTTACTGATAGAAAAAAAGAACTAATCCAAAATTGTTGAAATAGTTTGTAATAAAATAACGCCGTGGACGTTTTTGAAAAAAAAGAACCAAATATTGCGGATATATGCTTTCGTATAACAAATTGCTTTTTTCGTTGTATTTCTGTACTGTCGTAAGTAACGTCATCTAAGGAAAGTTTGATGAACCATCATGAAATCTCGGTGTAAAAAGTCGATAATTTCCGCGGTCATTTTAGGGTCCAAAGTTGGTAAAATATTAGACACGTGTACAATAGAAAAAGTGTTATATATACATTCCTTACACAGTCTCTGTTCGGTCTGTTGATTTTTTTTCGAAAACGTCAGCTTGGCGGCCGTTTTGGAGATATCTGTGATCCACAAAATCGTGTTCATATCATATTTAATATTGTTTTTGTTACAGACATTGTAAGTCTAACTACAGCTGCCTTATTGAAATCGCAGAGACAAGATGTGTAAGAGGCCACATTTATAAACGCGGTATCAACTTGAGCTATCGTAAAAAGCCTTAATCCATGAAATAAATAAAAAGTAATAACGAAAAAGTTGTGTGTTTCACGTCTACGGTTTGCAACGTCTTTTTCGCTCTTACTGCGTGGACATAAAGGTTTTTCTAACCGGCTTAATGCGAGCCCCTTAAGGGCGTTTTGTCTCTCCTGCCACATTAATTATTCGGGGTCCGTAAGTATAATTCATTAAACTAAAATTGTTTATTGCCATTTGTAAAATTGTTAAATAATAATAATTTAATTATCTCTAAAGGGGGTTCAGGTACGCTAGCCTAAACCAAATGTGACTGCAGTGTTCTAACACAGTCCACGCTGCTCCAGCTATTATGCTTCCCAAGGGAAGATTTCAAACGCGGCAACAGATAGCACGATCACCCATAACATATTCGTAGTCCAGTTGTTTAATTGGTAGCCTGTTAAAAGTTTAGACAGATAATTAAGGTACAACATGATACGGCGTCTCCTTACTTTTAAAACCTCACAAGTCCAATATTTTACAAGAACCGCTTTTTCAGCTAATAATGTAGAATTAAATTCATTCATTACCTATTCAAATCTGATAAGTCCACTAATTTTTTAAATTAACAAATCCATTATCTGTTAAATCCTCATATGTCCATTGTGATTATAAAGACATGTGTTAATAAATTTACGTAAACAAGCTTACGTTTTAGGTACTAAATGTATTTTTTTAAAGTTTTATTCCTAAATGTGGACATAGTAGATTTATCTGGACAATAAAATTAGGAAATTAGAGGGCAGGTGTCATAGGATTATACTGCCCTGATAAGCCGAAAAGCGCTATCTAATTCGGAGCAAGTTTTGAGAAAATGGACTTTTTGCAAAATGTATCTTCAAAAAGAAATCTTTTTGAAGACGTTAAAACTTATTTATACGTATTTTTGACTAATAGATTTATTGACATACCTAAATTATCCATAAATTGTACCATTATATGTATATTAAGTGAGATACCGCTATTTTGATTATAAAGATCGCCGCCAAATCTATTAGCAATTTAAGGAAAAATTGAGATATAAAAACACGTCTTAGTGGTTTTTTAAATGTTTTAAGTTAGATAGCGCTCTTTCTATTATACCATTAGATGCTAAATTATAATAGCTACTGTTGAACGTTATAAAAAACAAAACAAAAGGGCGTATCTCAGAGATAGCGCCTATGTGCTTAGCAGGGCAGTATAATCCATTTTGTTCCTGCTTCGTTATGTCAATTTTTTTACCTTACCTTACCTATTTCAGCCGCCAAACAGTAATGTCCGTAATTACTGTAAATTACTGTGTTCCGGTTTTGAAGGGTAAGGGTGCTAGTGGAATTACAGGTACATGAGACTTGTCAACTTATGTCTCAGAGTGACGGACGCAGGCGTGTAGCTTTCCATCAGGCGCACGACTTGTTCGTGCCGTCACTTGTTATTATAAAAAAAAATTTTTGCTCAGTTTTCATTTGTTTTAACATTGAACCGTCTAAAAAGCTATAATTCGGTGTTGGAGGATTAAATCACAACCGCTGTGGTCTTTTCAATGTCTGTAACAAAAACTCTGTCTGTTGTTTAATTTTTGACTGTTATCATTTTTGGTAAACACACCCGTTTCGACTGATTAAATGTGTGCGGTTTGGAAATGCTGTGTTTTATTCTTTCATCCCTTTTCGTGAAACTGTTTGTTCCGGTACGTTTAACCTTTTGAATAGACGCTTGAAGAAGCACTGTAGTGGTGCAACTGTACAGCTGCAGCTGCGCTTGTAAATCGATACCTCCAATGGCCACTACGCGGACTTTACTTTTTGATAATTTTCTGTTATTTTTGCAAACACGCATATTTATTTACTAATATTACGGTCCCTGAATTTTGTGAAAAAATAGATTTTTTTTAAATTTATTAAGGCTTTGGCAAAGCCATCAGCCTAAACACGAAGCTTAATTATGTTTCTGTAAATATGGCCGCCACAAAGAGGATAGGCAATTTGAGGCGGCGTGCTTGGATCGACTCGGGATTCCTTAAAACGGGCCGACACGGATATTCTAGTTCCAGATTCGTATAATTTCGCGTTTTAATCTTCGATTAAGGCACAATAGCACTATCCTATTCCACTTTAAACTAGATTTCACAAAATAATTGAAACTCAAAATAAAAACAACACTTTTCCCTCCAAAAGGTCCAGAGCGAATCTGAAAAAATAGAAACAAAAACCAGAATTCCAAAAAAAGAACGAATTTGTGAAAAAATAAATAAAAAACAAAACAGGTCCAGAAACTAAGGTGGCGTAGTGTTTATTGGAGGTATTGAAATATTGCGCGGATGTAGCGCCACATTGGCGTCACTGCAGCGCTGCCGTTCGCGAACTATAACTTGGTTAATGCAGTTTTAGAATAATGAAATTGTTTAATGATATTTCTATATATATATATATATAGGATAAGGGTAAGTTGAACACGTTAACTAATTTTAACTGTTTTAAAATAGAATTTATTGCTGTATCTTTTGCTATTTAGAAAGAATATTTCACCATTTGTTTCTTAGACGGCAGAACGTGCATTGAAGGCACCCTAAATAACTTTTCAGTGC
This sequence comes from Hyposmocoma kahamanoa, assembly GCF_003589595.1. Lineage (NCBI taxonomy): Eukaryota > Metazoa > Arthropoda > Insecta > Lepidoptera > Cosmopterigidae > Hyposmocoma > Hyposmocoma kahamanoa. Next base: position 1,451,744 of record NW_020654229.1, on the reverse strand, counting down.
CATCGCAGATCTGAGCTAGTTGCTCTGGTTCTCGAGATAACGGAATTGTGCCGCTATAATAAGCTTATTCCAGGGTGGACTGTAAAACACCTTACAACTTTTTGGACGGCCGACCGACTAAATATTGTATTCTGTGATAAAAATCGACTACACGGCGGCTTTTTGATTAACTAGCCAAATTTCATATACTCGAGCATAGCGCGGTGGAATAAGAGACTGGCGTCCACGTTTATTCTGGTGCGACCAGTTTTCAATCTAAACAACCGGAGGTCCTGCATTCAGATGCACTTCTATCCATGGATTGCACAGAGAAAAAGTCGTGGATTAAGTCACATCTAGTAGCTAAATTTCGGATTTAATCGCATCTATAAATATACAACATCGCATACGATAACGTAAGTTGCTAAAGCACTTGTGATATGGAAACTGGAAACGACGGTATACCCAGACCCGAGACAACATAGAAAAGTTAGTATTCTACATTGACCCGGACGGGGATCGACCCGGGAGAGATGGTGACACCATGATAACTGGTGTGCGCGCCACTGGACAACTGAGGTCATCAATACGGTTTATTCCAATAGTTCTATTGAGTATGTTAAGGAATAGTGAAAATCGGGCTCAAAATAAATAAATAAAATTTTAATTTGTAGAGAAAACTAGATATAGCCGAAAGACAGAGAGAATAGCGCACCATAAACGAAAAATACATAAACAGAGAGTAGGCACTTTATAAGGAGCGTGGAGGTTCATGGTCTCTGCCTACCTAGTACTTGAGAGACAAGTACTTTTGAAATAAAAGTGAAGTAAATTATATTTTTTATTTTTTAAATCATACTTAATACAAAAATATAAAATAAATTGTTACATTTAATTGTCAGTAAGAACAGTGTCTGCTAAAAAGAAATATTTTCTACTCCAATCACCACTTTTCATTTGCTTTAATATTCATAATATTATAACAAAGTAGTAAAACATCACTTAGGTGTCGCTAATAGGACCAATTAGCCAATGGGACCAATCACACAATCATTTGGAGCAATCACATAATCAATAGATGCAAACATGTAATCAATTCAACCAATCATGCAGCCAATATATTTTACATAAACATTTCATTTCTATCATTATTGTAATTAAAAACAAAACAAACTTTCTAGTTGCTATATTTATCTAGATTTTCTCTCAAACAATTTATACAAGGCTTTTTAAACGGTGTACAATGATTTTCAACAATCCTTTTAATTTTATCATAATCCTTAATAAGACCAATTTTATTCTGAAATTGTAAAAATGTAAGTAATAATCGACCAAATGTTTTTTCTGTTGTGCAATTGGGTCCAAACTGAATTATATTTTTGTAAATAAATCCTTGAATTTTTGAATCGTTTTTAACTTCCTTATAAGCTGTGTATATTAATAACAAATTATGTAAAAACTCTTCTAAACTAAAATCTATTTCTATAATTTTAAAAAACAATATTTTCTTATCTTCTACATTTAATGTTTGAAAAAAGTCCTCTAGCAACTTATTAGGTACGTTAACATTTTTTATTAATAAAATTATTAATTCGTCAAATTGTTTTGGGTTCTTAATGCGTGATTTTAATAGTAGATCTAAGGAAAACCATGTGTAATCTCTTGTTAAATACATGGGTAAGAACCATTCATAGAAGCTTTGTAAAAACTCATCATTTACATAGTTAACAGCAAAAATATGGCTGCAAATCTTTTCAATTGCATTTATGGATAACTTTTCGGATATATCTAATAACAATTTTTGATTATTTAAACATTCTATCACCATACTATTGAAGTTTGAAATAGGATCAGATTCCAATAGCTCGAAAAATTCATCATCCAATTTACCGCCCAAATTCTCAACTTCCGTTTCCATTTTCAGGTTCAATGTAGATATATCATCTCCTTGAAGATTTTGAGTATTGTTTTCATCAAGTATTGCATCTGTTTCTTCTATATTCTGCCTTTCGAGACTGAATTTTTTAACCCACTTTTTATTCGCGTCTATAGGTGCAGCTTTTTCTATACAGCGTTGTAACAATGCCTCAGATGTTGAACACAATTTGTAGTTACTCGACATCTTGTATTATAACGTATACGTAATTTTTTTCAATTTAGTAGTTTAATTTTTAATTCGTCGAATAAATTAAGTAACAGCTAAGTAAACAAACAAAATTTGACATTTCATGAATAATGATGTGTCTAAAATATAATCGATCGACTATGCAAAAGTTTGATTACAGTCAAGTGTGGCCGTGCCAGTCAATATGTTCACAATAAATGCAATTTTACTACGCAAATAGACTTGCAATTTTGACTGTGTGAACATAAAATTCTGAACCAAGGAAATCACATTTTACGATCAATATTTTAAGCTATGTCGTTTTGCGATAAAGGGAACGTAATGACTAATACGCCAAAAACTGCATGACTGTGCTATGTTCACATAAAATCAATCACTGCGAACATGTTGGCTGATTATCCCAACACGAATACAGGGCCAGTGCTATTAATATCATTTAAAAAAATCATTTACTGGTTATCGGATGTGGATAAACAGTCAAGAGCACATCAAGCTTGACATTTTGTACTTTGAACCGTTCTTATCGTAAGCGGCATAAAGTTGGATTTAAGTCTTAAGTGTCAAGCTTGACTTGATGTTCAGACATCAGTGTTCTATAATAGATTCACATTTCATGTGATTGGATGAACATTAATAATAATAATAATCTTTATTTTTCTCTACAAAGGTTACAAAGTTTTATAATGTAATTTACATGAAAATGCTTAAGTATTAGAGTACCTTTGTAAGAGACTGGAATCTATACTAGGAGCTAACCTGTGTGACAGATCAGAGGCTCTCACCCAGCCTGATAAAATGGTGTTTGAAAAAGCAGTTGCAATGTAAATAAATTACAAACATCTAGTTTTTAGCTTAGTGGAGTAAGTGCAACTAATAAAATGAAAGCATAAGCAAATATGACACATAAAACAGAGAGATGCAGGTATGTGCATGTAATAGCATACTCTCAGGGTGTGTGTGTGTGTGTGTGTGTGTGTGTGTGTGTGTGTGTGTGTGTG